>NW_020451123.1:212456-312788 GCF_003343035.1 Apteryx rowi | reverse complement strand
TGGAGATATTCAAAAGCCGCCTGGATGCAATCCTGTGCAATGTGCTCTAGGTGACCCTGCTTGAGCAGGGGGGTTGGACTAGATGATCTCCAGAGGTCCCTTCCAACCTCAGTGATTCTGTGATTCTGTGATTCTGTGATTTGGTTGAGTATGGCGTTACTATTGAATAGGCTTAGAATACAGAGCATACTAGCACAAGGTCAAGATGGGCAGTGAGCAAATTAAGGTCAGAATTAGAAATAAAAAAAATCTTGATAATTTGAAGAAATAGCTGGAAAATAAAATAGAAGTAGGGGCAAGGTACTACATTTACAGGCAGAAATAATTGCCTGCACAAAAATAAAATGGGAAATAAGTGGTTCTTTCAGAAAGGACACTGGGCTGATACTCCGTTCAAGTAAGGGAATGACACTTCTATTAGGGGGTGGACCAAAAAGAGGGTGTCCAGAGATGAGCATGAGCAAAATGCAGAGATCCAGAAAACAATGCCTTTAGGGAAAAAATGAGGTTTAACCTTGCTAAAAAGAGAGTGGATCTGATAGGAGTGTTCAAACATATAAAAGCCCTCTTTCATAAAGAGAATGAAAATAATCTTTACTCTTTTTCATAGGGAAAGAAATTATAAGCTTATATTGCAAAGAAAGACTAGATTTTTGGAAAAAAATCTTTCTGCTAGCCAAGCACTGGATAAGGAAGGTTTTAAAATCTCCATTTTGAGAAGCTTTAAAAACAGATTAGTATAATAACCTTGCTAGTAATGATACAGATATCATTCCTTAACTCAAAGTCCTTTCCAGCTATCATTGCCATGGTGACAGGAGAATGATTTCTGATTTTTTCCTCTATTGTGATTATAATGTTAAAGTTGGAAATAAAATTCAGTTTTATTAAAGACCAAATATTCCCCTGATTATAAAGTCACAGTGGCTAGAAAAATCAGTCAGAAAATAAAGTGCCCAAATGCCAGCAAAGCCCCGTTTCTCATGACCAAATGAATCCTGTGACCAGCCCTATCTTTCAGGCATAGAGTGACCAGTAATCCATCCTAGGATTTGGGCAGCAGTTTTAATTTGCCTACGTTTCATCAACTTTTGCCATCATTTAACAATTTTTCCATTATCTGGATTTTCTTTCTGTATAGCTGGATAAGTCAAGCTATTTTTAAAAGAATGGAACATTTACCCATAGTCAGAAAATACACAAAAGAAGCATGTTTCAGATGAAAAACAAAACAAAATTCTGAAAATTTGTTTTGATGTACAGCTCCCAAAATTATTGGAAAGGCAGACTACAGTTACCTGATTACCTAGAAGGCACTTCTGCATTTCTGTAAATCAGAGTCACATACCCTTTGGTCAGAAGCAGAGCGGTTGCTTTTTTGTTTTTTTAAGCTATTGAAAAAGTCTGTATATGCCAACTGAAACAAGACACAAGTAAGACAATGGTAACAGCCACTGCTAACTGCCCTCAGTCTAAGAGTACCTAGTGAGCAATAACTGGTTACTCTTTAACTGAATATAAATAATAGGTTAAGAAAGAAATGTGTCAGATATTTCTGTTAGCTTTAAGTTTTTTACATATCAATTTCTTTTTAAGCAACAAAAAGCAATAAAGAAGATTACTACCAACATGGCTTTAATATGCTTGGTAGTCATAACAGACACACTCAACAAAATATCCTAATTACTGCATATTTGTTCAAATACATTACCCAGTGTAATTGGTCTTACAGAACATATTTATCTAAATGTGTAAAAAGACAGATTTCTTTAATATGTTTTTATCTGCTGGTTTAAGAGAAGTTATTCTTTTAAATGGTTTGGAACTAACATGCATCTTTTACTCTTCCATCTGCCTGCAGGCATGAGCTGGCATTTGTTCTACTGCAGTGTCTGGTAGCCTACTGAGTTGCCATCAGGACTGTATAGGATGTAATGTCATGTCAGGCCAACAGTAAATGCAACCCAGTTTTTAATTAAAAATATCAAAACCAAAGATTATAATTGTATAAATATATGTAAAGTGAATAAAGACATATACAAAAGTTCAAGTATGATCAGGGCTTTTTTGATTTTTTGGGGGGGTAAAGTGAGTCTTTTCATTTTCTCTATCCACCTTTTATATACTTGTCTCCTTTTTAAACAAATACTCAATAAAACTAGTGAACAAAAGTAATGTATTTCAATTAAGTCTGAAGCAGTCCATAAACCTCAAGCCTCAGTTTATTCCCATTCTTGTCAGGGGGAAGCCTTTTGCAATTCTATTTTGTTAATGCCTACAAAGTACTTTATATTTTCAACCAGTATCAGCAAAATATATGTTATTTCACCACATGTCACATTTCCCATGACCTCATATTCTTTCATATAAAACTATGCAACAATGGGATCAATATATTTAACTTCCAAACATTTAATGATTTCGGAAATTTTTCTGCCAAAAAATAACTGCCAAAGTCATTCTAAAAGTTTTTGACTTAGCCTGCAAGTTTGATGCATTTGAGGCAGATATTGCTTTTATTAAAGACAAATCCTTATGTGTATGTTGTCATTAGTTACTGCTGAAGCAAAATAAACATCTGCAGAAATTATATATACATAGAAGGCACACACAGGGTCTGACACTGCAAACATACTGCAAACAGCAATCCTTGATCATTAAAGAAGTACAATAATGCTAAGCACTACACTTTACCTTATGTTTCTACTTTGTATCACACCATGACCAAAATGCTCAACACACTGATGGATTCTATCCTGCGCGTAATATCTATCCCTGAAAAGACAGCAGAAGAAATAATTTTGTGCTTTTTTTCCTGCAAGTCTCTAGTCATACTTGTGCATCCTTAATGATGTAAGCAAGGGCATTGCTGATGACTTAGAAAAATAAGTGAACAAAATGGTCTTGTAAACATGATTTCACAGTAAAACAATGGAATATTCACTTGTGTTTGCAAGATTAAAGGACTAATGGATATCTATTAAAATTAGGTTTACAAAAAATCAGTCATGGCAGACAAGAAACTTTATGCAAGGCTGCAAAATTTCAAAGTGTAATCTCTGAACGTAGGCAGAGTATCTGTTTCCAGGAGTCTTGCTTTTTAGTTGCAACCACTTTCAAGATAATTTAGGAAAGACTGAAAGACCTTGACTGAAGATGAATAAATTGCAACTAAATGAGCAGCTTCTTCTGCTCTCCTTTCTGCTTCTGTGGTGAGAACAAATTAGATTAGAAAAATCACTAAGAAGCTAGTGCCATAAGGAACACATGTTCCTCTATACATTGACACCTCTGATATGGGAAGAAATAGATCATAACATCAGAGCCAGCCAGAACCCATCTTTTCCCCAGGGAAACAAGTGATTGCTGGACGTGGTATTTGGAGAACAGCTATTAGCCCAGACAGTGCAAGCAGAACATACGCCCTTCTCCCAGTGTATTGGAATATGGGGCCTTCAGTACTGAAATGCATTATAAATAGGGCTACTCCATTAATCCCATATAAAAATCTCCCCATGGAGAATGCAGAAGCTTACTCACAGCATTAAAAAGGTCTCTAACACACAGCTGCAGAGCTCTATATTTTCTCCTGCTAGAGTAATTATTTTTAATAAGAACTTGAAAGAAGGAGTAACAAAAAATGATCCTCAGTGATAGATACTGTAAACTCAACAATACTCAGAAAAATCTCTTCAGAGGTTGGTAATGTGCAGGAAAAAGGTGAACTGTTACTGCAACTCTACACTGTCAGACCCTCAATTAATACTCTGTCCAGTGTTTAATTAGTATCATATGAATTGAGTACAAAGCAGTCATATTTAGATGTATCTGAATGTAAACTTTAGCTAACATATTTCAAAAAGCATGAAATAGTAAAAAAGGCACGATAGCCTTTGCTGTCTTAACCTCTTTACCTTGCTGAAACCATGGTTGTGGCTACTGTCCTCCCCATTTTCTGTCAGAATGCATGCCAGTCATCTTTTAAAAATACAATTATTTTTATCTAAATATAATATTCAAACTGTTTTTAAAATGTTTAATAGAAATACTATGTTAAAACTTAAAAAAAAAAAMCCCAAACACTCTCTTTCTACTCCTTTAACATGGGATTTATATGTACCTGAAAAGGTGAACGCACTGGGCTGCAGCGCATTTTACTAATACACTGAACCAAATCAGATTACAGTCCCTTGCACATGTGGAATGATGTACTAACACAGGTGCCTTCTGTGATGTTCATGTCTCATAAGGCAAAAACTTTGGACCAACATTTTTCTTTTTATGCAGAAGAGAAGAGCATGCATGCTTAGCAGTTTTGAGTGCCCAGACTCTGTGGAAATTAAGGACCTGGGTCAATAAGTTACTAAACAGTTGCATTAGGCAGGCTGCTGGYGCACACCTCTAATGGGAGCGACTCATCTCTCTTAATGTGCATTCTGGCACAGCCAGTTGCTAGTCACCTATGGTGCAGTTACTTCAAGCTTTACTTTATAATGTCATTAGGAGTTGTGAAATTTAGACTTGTTGAAAAAAAACACCACCACCTTTTTTGGATTTAAAGTCTGCTTTTCATCCTCTTCTGAATATATTTTTTTCTAGATTATTCTACCCCTATATGCACATCTTCTTTCCTAGAAGCCTTCTGAATAACAGTTCATTATGCAACTGTGATTTTTAAATTGTCCTTTTTAATCATAAACATTATGTTTGGCAAAGGATCTCTCTCATTCTTACAGTATAGCTCTCACTCTCAGCCCACTTTTGCAATCTGAGTCACAGGAATGGTGTTTTATATCCACATAAAATTTTCTTGAAATCACTGCTGTCCCTTATGCGCACAGGGTTTTCACTAAGCAGTAGAATTAATCATGCCTTTAATTTGTTACTGTAGCTGATAGGTTGAAAAATGCCTGGAAGCTAATAAATAGGAGTTGAAAGAGGTCCTTATGCTTATCATTTGATGAAAACCTGTTTGTCATTTGTGGCAAAGAACTAGTCTGAAGGGGATATTTTCTCCTTTTTCCTTCCCCCACCCAAGCTGCTTTTTTGCAATACCCCCTCCTAGTTTTCCAAGGGCATCCATGATCTGGTTTTGCTTACTGTAACAGATTTTGATATGTCAACAGAAAAAAGATGAGGTCACTGCAGTGCACTGTTCCTATACAACGGTTATTTTAGAAATGCTCAAAGGTATCTGTCATGATAAGGACTTTAGCAATCACTGTTCCTAAGCCCACCTTACTGATTAAGTCAGAATCTTTATTTTAATGCAACAGAGATTGCACAGTTAAAAGCCAAAATAAAAGACTGAACATATACACTTATCTGAATTTCCTTCTGTGCCAATATGATATAACAGCAGATGTTGTCAAATGACTACATGCTCAAACAATGTTTTAGTATATATATCAGAAATATTTCTTATAAACTCAAATACTAGTGACACAACTTGTAGAAATATCTGTATCTTTAGCAATAAATAACTAAAGATTTCAAACAAGCTATACAGCAGCTCTCTGTTTCATTAATAACAGATATTCAGGGATAAGGTTTCTATCAGTTATATGTTTTAGTGACGTTGCAATATATAACATCATGAGATCCACTGTGAAAAAAAGGACTATTTTCAGGTAACTGGAAATTCATTTAGTCGTTTAGGACTAATGCACTTTTAAGAAAAATAATATTTTTGTTAACTCAGACTGTGCTTTTTGAAGAAGCATAATTAATTCATATTAGCATTTGAACAGTCTGTTACGGCTTTACTGAATTGTATCTATCTTATTTACTTTCAGATTTTTTGAACAAATTTCCTTCATCTCCCAATGTATTTGGCAGTTTTTTATGCTTACCAATCTTTCTAAGTAAAATGAGCACCTAGAGCAAGGATGGACCATGACTGCCTTCAGTTTCTGCGTAATTGGCTTTCTCGCTTTTGTGACTACACTTTTTTTGTAACATAGAGCAGTGTGTATCACATTTTAAATTGGCTGATATACTACTAGAATTTTAAAGCAGAAAAATAGCATGAACTTTTCAGATCATCTGAATGACATCCAACTTCACCCAGTTTCTAGTGGAGCTAGAGAAAGCTTGATTAAATATTCCAAGTGATGCTGAGTTTAACACATCGCTCTGTTCCAGTGCCTAATTATGGTTTTGGTTAAACATTTGTATCTGAGTCCTAATTTACTAATTTTACTTTCTTGACACTGCATACTGATATTTATTGTGATAGTGTGAAGGGCCTTACTCACATCTTTCTCTGTAGGCACTAATAAGGCCACAAATGAGTCATCGCCTAATGAGCACATTGATTAAGCAAATATTACATAGTACTTTACACAACTGTATTCATATCAAAGATTGCAGGAAAAATGCAGAGGATTTTTAAAGCTGATTTAGAGAAGACACATTCTTGGTCATAATAAGAGTGAGTAGAGGACCAGGTGAATTCTTCAGCTTCAAAAATCAAATTATTTTCAATTTCAGCTGAACTGTTTTCTGAACTGGTTTAGAGAAGACCAATTCTTAAAACTAGCTCATCCAGCATGAAAGGAAATTTCTTACCTCACCATCTCTCTTTCTGAAGACATAGTTGCACATCCTTCTGAAGTGTATATTCTTAAGAAGAAAATCAGGAAAAATGTCTCAGATAATAAGTTTGGACAAGAATACTGGGGATAGGCTTTGAAACAAGTATTATATTAGCACGTCTGTTTATGTGAGTGGCCTGCACAGCAGTCCATGATCTAAATAAGGGGGAAAATACTGTACATGCACTGTAAAAAGAACAGTTCTGCTGACTTCTGAAGAGTCTCAATCACATGATGAAACTCAGCCCTTTGGAATCACAAGGACTCTGAAATATCTGGGTACTGTTATGTGCAATGACTAAGGTTTTCTGAAAACTGCTCAGGAGGACCCTCTGCTTCAAGCAATACAAAAAGATAGCATAAATAATGTTAGGAGACTGAACTTCCATATCCCTTTAAATGCTCCTTTTCACCTAAGAAAAATGTGAACCTTGAAGAACATAAATTTTTTTCACTGTAGTATCGTTTTAGAGACTTTGCAACATGTGCATGTTTCAGCTTTAAAGAAGAGACCAATATGGAATTGTTGTCATGTCAGCAGAAACATTTACAGGGAAAAGTGATAGTGGAAAGTAAACAGTACGACTGGAAAAAAAATAGACCAGAGCAGGAACTTAGATTTATAATGCATGCTAAAAAACTGTTGTTAACACAGATTTAGATTCACTTCATAATGGCTTGTGTGTGTTTGTATGGAAAATAGCTGCACTCAAATGCACAAAACCAGGAAATATATCCCAATTAATAAATCTTATTACCCTAAGTATGGGCAGAAGAGCAAGAGCTAAGAACTATGAACTAATTTTGAACATGTAAAATGCAGTACCAGGCAGAAGCTTTTGCTCAGGTCCCTCAAACACAAAAACCATCCTAGTGTGACCCCGAGCTAATTTAGTCTGCTTTTCCATAGGAAATAATCTGTAGGAAAAGCAGAATGATGACACATACAGCCACCTAGTAGCTATACCATTTCCTGTTCCAGCATTAGTTTAGTCACAGTATTCCTAGGGCTTTTGAACCATTCTCTTCTGTGACACCAGAGAGCAACAATGTCTTAAAAAATGGGAAGGAATTAAAAAAGATGCGGTGGGAAGTCATGCCAACTAAATTTTGTACCCTGTCTTTGTCTTGCACCATGAAGAGAAAGGAACAAAAGGAGAGTCAAGCTTACAAGACATTAAAAAACAGAAAGATTGCTGAGACTGTGGTTCGTTGGAATCAGTGATTAGGGAAATCCTGTTGACTAGAAAAATGAGCTGAGAGGAAACAGCTGATGGGCAGAGAGTACAGCGCTGGAGGAAAAAAGTGGCAGGCAAGTTCCCCAGGGGATGTCGGCAGGGAATTTTATGCAACGTGGAGCTACAGACTTCTAGCCTGATAGCCTCTCATATCTCAGAGGACAAACACAACAGTCATCAAATAGAGCAGACCTCCAATAACTCTAATGGAGAAGTTACTATTATGCCAATTTTTATTCACTGATCTTAGTTCTGCCTTTAATACTTTATTTTTCTAAATCCAGATTTTTTTTCTTTAGCCATCTCTGCTGAAGGGCAGCTGATGTTGAAAGCACTAATCTGATTTCTCATCATGCTGCAATTACCTATGCCTTTGTTTCCCTGAGCTCAAATCATTTCTGCAAAATACAGAATCGTCAAAGCTGACTACTAATTCAAAATGAAGTAGCTTAGTTATTAAGAGGAGAATTTCACACAAATCAGCATCTAATAGCAGCATTACAACATTTATAGTCCTTTTGCTTTTAGTGATATATTACAGATCCATTAAGGTTTGAGATACAAAAATCTCAAGGAGTTTGAGACCACCTGACAGCTATTTCAAAAACATCACACACATTGCAGCAATGCTCAGAAAAATTACTTTTCCTGGGAAGTGAATTTGTTGTAGACTCATCTTCCACTTGCGGCAATTTCCAAGTCTGAGGGCTCTGAGAGGTTTCCATTCCTCTGGGAGGACCGGGTCGAAGATGCTGGAGTGGTGACTGTCAGGCCTGCTGCAGTTATAATATTGGTCTTAATTTGTAGAAGCAGAAGAACAGATTACCATGCACCTGTTTATTGAGCTAACACAGTATCTGAAACCTGCTTCTATTTTAGTTTACATCACTGTTTATAGCATCATCATGTTGACAACTGGTCAGAATAAATCTCTCTGTAGGACAGTGTCACCAAGGATGTAAATAAAAAAATCAACTGCCAGACATATGAATAAAGTGACAGCCTAACATTATTAACTGAAAGAAGAAAATTTCAGAAAGTGACAATAACAAATTAGTGTTTAAAGAGAGCATTTTTTCAAAATTTTCCACACTGATAAGAGGAGATTCACTACAAATTGTACTTCAAAGTTCTGTCAGCTACACCTGGAGTATTCTGTCATAAAGGTTATAATCAAGATTTTATTTCATTTCTAAAGTGAGGATATGGCACATTAGATAAATACTGATACACTTTAAGTCTTCATTACTACTCTGTGTTCACAAACTAACCCCAAATTAATATTTCTATATTCAACATGCATTAGATTTTATTCAGTATTCTACCAGAGGACAAGACATAAATTTCCTAAAGATGATTTTCCTTTCAGTATTAACTTTATACTCATCAGCTAGAGTAGTATATAAAACAAGTAAACTAAATGTAAAAAGGCAAAACAGATAAGAAAATCCAAGGGATAAAGTCTAATTTGCTGTGTGAAAATGGCCAGTATTAGGTGGTCAGAAGATGATGCAATTAACTCAAAAACAGGTTACACATGAAGATTATTTATATATATTTTTATTCACCCCAGCTAGTGACCTATTATGGCCTGAAATATACGGGCTTACATCATTATACTTAGGGTTTACCTTTATTATTCTCTGAAGTATGCAAAATTGTACTCATGTTTCAAAGAAGTTATATTGAAATATTTTTAATTCTGTTAAGTGCTTGGTTTCAATGATGGTTTGAATCAATAAGTTTCATCCATTGTTAAACACAAAATAAACCTTAAAAATCAATTGAAACAGTGTGCATTGGACCCAGGAGCTGTGTCCAGCTATGTAATATAAATACGCACTAATAACTGGAATCAGAAGTGGAGGCAATGGGTGGCAGGATGGGTGCTGTTTTTTAGGTCACGCTTTAGACAGTGGGAGAGATTCAGAAAGAAGTTCTTTGGTTAAAGAAAGATGGTATTCTCTGACACATTAGTATACTGCTGCCTAGTCTTACTTATATAGGACAGAGTTGTTTTCTTTTGGCTGACCTTAACTGAGTGGAGTTGTCTAATTTCTTTGTTTATGGCAAATAAAAGACACTGAGTTTCAAGTATGGATTGCTGTGGCTTGGTTGCCAGGAAGCATAAATAGCCTACCCCATTTTCAAAACTGGTACTTTTACATTTTACTTGATGTGCATTTGTAGAAGGGAGAATCCAACTTTATGTACCAGTAAGCATTGAAATAAAACTAGTACAGATTCTACTGTTTTGTTTGCAATGAGGCACTGATGATCTTGAAGATAAATCTTAGAATATGCCATTAAAATGTCAAAGATGATTGTGAAAATAAAGTTTGTAAAGAAAAAAAAATGTAAGAGTATTTGGAATTATAGGATGCTTACCAGAAAAACTTACCAGATCTTACCAAAGAGATGGCTAAGTAGTTAATTAGTTTCAATTTATAAATCAGGAGATGGAAAGTACTTGCATTCTAAAATCAAAACCTTTTTTCAGAAGATAAGGTAGCCAAAAGCTAGACATGTATTACAAGAACTACTCAGCTTGTGTTATACAGGATTATGCAGCTCGTGCTACACAGGAGGCAAGTCTAAATAATGATAATAGAGATGTATGGATTTCATTGCTCATAGAAACTTCTAGATGATATTTGAATTTAATTTACTCCAACTAAACCTTTGTTTTATCTGAAATCTATTTCAAACATAGGTAATACTGCAAATGTCATCTGACATGTAGCTGAAATTTTGGAGACCTAAGCAACTTTAAATCCCCATTTTCAAGCTTGTAAATCTGTCATTTCCTGTGATTCCAATGGCTGAATGATCCCAGAAACAACCTTCATAGGACTGGAAGGTACCTTTACATGCTCAGCCTGTGCAAAAGTCTCAGCACCAGTCTAAAAAAAATTCATTCCATAAAAAGTATGATGAATCATCACTGTAATTAATTTCATTTTTAGAACAGAAGTCAACTGACTACATCACCCCTTGATTGCTTAACTCTAAAGAAGGAAGGTATTGCAGTCTGTCAAGAATCATTTGCAATGAAAAACGTAACCTAGATGCTAGATGCATTTTCCCATGCTGATTGGAGCATTGGTTAAGGGCTGGATAAGAGACTGAAGAGGATGGCAAGCACAAAGAAGAACGCAAGAGGACAGTGTTGGTAACATAGTGGGAAGATAGTGTTCTTCACCTCCATTCCCCAATGACAATGACAATACATTACCTGTGACTACCAATTCTCAAAGAGTATCTATGGAACCATACACGTCTTGTAGGCCAAACACTCTCTTAAAATACCATCCAAACTACCAGATTTGGTGACCTAAGTCTGGAAAAATCAGGCTTTGCTAGTCTGGAAACATATCTTGTTAGCTGTAATGTTAGATCATTTTACAATTGCTACTTCAATTATGGTGATTTAAATTCTCATTTAGATGACTTGGTTCTGCAAGGCTACTTTTATCTTCTTCTAATTGAATGTGGCAAAATATTCCATCTACACCTCATAGCCGCACAGATGATAGTACACTAAAATGCAATAATTACTTTTGAAACAGCTTTTACTGTCTCAGTAGTTATTAACACTTGTATTCAAATTCACACATCGTTTTCAGCTGCCATCTTCAGAGTTAAAACTGCAAAATATGAGAACACCTGTGCTATTATCTGCCTTTTAGCTGCAGAGATTTTCTATACCAGATTTGGTGTTTTTTTGGGGTACCTTTTCCACTAAAAAATCAATTACAAAATGCAGTATTTCATTTAATCTCAGAAACAACATTAAAAGTTTTTTAATGCTCACATTTCAGTGTTTTCAGTTCTCTCTAGAATTTGTGAAAATGATAATCCCTGCAGATTTCTCTGTCCATACAAGACATCAAAACTGTGCCATAAATATTCTTACTTTTTTACAAGCAGCTGAGCAAGCTTAAGGTGGACACATTAAATGCAGTATATCTGTACATGGATACTATTTGCATGTGGGAAGCAATGTCCATGTGACAAAATAAMCCCCCCCCCCCACAACTCTAATCAGGCATATGCAAAATTGGGCTCTAAAATACTAATCCTCAGGAGAGATTTTGGTTATGACAGGTATGTTTCTGCAGATATCAGATTAAAATTCAGTGTTAGCCAAGCACGTTGATAGAATATTAAGGATTTCTAGAAAAAGATCATAGACCAAAACAGAGAACATCCTTATGACACTATATTTACACCCATGATGTCACCTTGCCTAGAATACTGTTTGCACTTCTGTTTTCATACTCCTCATAAAAAATGAGATAATAGAACTGAAATAGGTACAGAAAAGGGTCACAAAAATAGTCAAAATTATGAGATAACTCCCATAATGTGAAACCGAAGAAACCAGGTAGAGACACAAGGGTTATGAAAACATAAATGATTCTGGAGAAGATGGTAAAAAAGAAAGAAAAGTAAGTATATTAAAAAAAGTAAAGCAAGAAAAAGACATTTCTCCAGAGTCACCAGTGTAATTCAGATGAACCCTTCCAGGATACATTTAGGGAGTTGATCATTTCAAGTATTGTATGTTTTATTAAAAAAAAAAAAAAAGCCAAACAAAAAAGACTGTTTCTTATACGTAGCTTCTCCCATGCTGTTACATTCCCACAGAAAATAAAATAGGTAGATCTTACATTCCCGCATCAAACTTTTAAAGTAAAATCTTTATTATGGCATTCCACTGAAGTTCTTTTTTGTTTCTTTTTTTCAATATATTATCTTATAACATAACCATTAATACAAAAATGATTAATGTAACTCTGGAATACAGTCTGTTAACACAGAGTAAAGAAAATTGGAGAGAGACGTTTCCAGAACACAGCAGTGCTCTTGTCTTTCAACCACAACTTTGTGATTATCTAAGTTCATTTCAGAAGTACTTTATAACACGGGCCTGTCACTTGCAGTTCTTGTGCAAAGGCTTGATCCAAAGGCAAGTGGAATCTTTCCATTGCCTTAAATAGATCAGACCCTTGGAATTTAGAAATAAATGACTATTGTCATTTTATTACAGCCTTTTCTGCATGAGATAAATTGTTGCGTTAGTGTTTTACAGAATTTCAAATGAATGACAAGTTCTCATCAAACAAAAGTTGAGTAAACAAAAAAACAGTTCACAAAACAATTTGCTTCCTCTTCTGTGAAACATGCTCTTATAACATTCAAATTAAGGTTTTCCATTGAAGTTTGCTCATCTCTTCTCTTTCAATTCTATAAAAAGAAAAATCACTAAGGAGCAGCTGTCTGTTCTTCAAGTGTAAAAACCTGCAACCTAATCTAAATTCTGTATTTCTTGCTACACAAGCATTTTCATTTCTTGACTTGCATTTTAAACTTCCTTAGCACTAAACATAGATTTAAAAAAGAAACCCAACATGTTCAATTTTCCACACAAACAATCATGGTAAGTGGTTTAACAACGGAAAAAAGACAAAAGAATGCTGATATCTAAAGCTAGCTGACCTCAAATTGAACCTCACACTCCTAAGTGATTTGGTAGATCTCTATCTATTACTGTTTTGATCTATTTATTTTTATCAAGTGAAGGTAATCCCTGTTAACTCACCCTAGAGCAAGTTTTTTTTTTTTAAGACTGCTGCAATCCATGCACAGATTCCCTAATGCAAAACCCCAGTGGTACAGCTTACTTGATTTCTAGAGTTCCTGTAATGCAGAAAAGTCCGAATCTTTCTAAAATACACAAGATGTGTCATATTTGGCATGGAGCTTCTCAAGGCCCAGTAGGGTTTCTGTCAGACACGGTTGATCCAAATGAGGTCTTTTTCCTTCAGTTACTCAGCCTGATTCAAATTAGGAAGAAATACAGGTTCATTGTTCTTAGTACAAAGTCTTTTCTTTCCAGTCACCTTTTCTTTTTTCCTTTCTTTCTTTTTGGTTTAATGAAGCTGTATGTATTATGATATTACCTGTTTTTCTTCCTTTGTTAGTTGTGCAGAAACATTTATGCACCACAACATGCTTATTTGCAGCAACCAATTTTATTCTGGTTGACATTTTTGCCACCTTTTAGGTCAGTAGCTCTTACATGGTACACATCTTGAACCATTAAGTCCTTATTCCTAGTTGTAAACACAAATTCATCTTCTCTTAACTGAAGGTCATGTAAGATGTTGGAGAATACTCTTGTTTTCCTTAATTGCATATAGTGCTCACAGTTTTCATGTATTATCTTATTTTTTCTCTAAATTGAATAATACTATTTCTTTTAATTGCTTATGTTTTTAGGCTAATAATCACTTTTAGTTCTTCTGGGTGACCCTCTCCAAATAAACTATTGTTGTTTTGTAGGTATGTATCTACTATTGTAGAAATATTCATTCCTTTCAGTACAAAAAAATAATTTAAAAGTTATTCCTTTAACATGAAAGAGCAAACACTACCAAAAGGAAAAATGCAAAACTCAGAGAGTGTAAAATTGGGGTCCATGACTTATGTATTTAAAAGAGCTAATGATCTGCATCAACTACGAATGCATCAAATCACTGAAATCAAAAAGCTCTATTTCTATTTTTACCACAAAGTCATTGACAGAATAAAGAGACTAAAAGTAGTGCAACATTCATCAATGATTTAGTAAGACGAGAAGATGCCGATTGCATCAAGATTCAGATGTCAGTATTTGCCAGCCAAATGGGACAGAAAGCTCCTTATAAATGAACTCTTAAAAACAGCTGAAATAGAAAATAGAAGCACTGTCAACAGTTTTCACTCCGTCTATGATCAGTATAATCTATAGATATTGCAAATACATAGCCTATGGAAAGATATCTTCACAGAATCACAGAATAGTTGAGGTTGGAAGGGATGTCTGGAGATCATCTAGTCCAACCCCCCTGCTCAAGCAGGGTCACCTACAACAGGTCTTTAGTGGCTTCCTGTTTTTCATAATATATTTTCTCCTGTTTACTGTATCCTGTGATGTAAAACATAAAACGATATCTGTAACATGAAAGGAATAATTTTCATCTTACCAAATGCATGGTCTAAATATCTATCTTCTCCCCCTGCCCCATCCATTTGTTATAAAATTAAATCCTTGAAAAATTAACCACAACAAATATAGCAGACTCTTTTGTAAAAGTCTGACAGTGAAAGACCTCCTCACCATCTACTTCAATAAAAGTGACTGGTCCATACAGAAGGTTACAATTTACTAGAACCTTTCATATTTTCATTGTTTTTAAGACAGATTTCTAAAATCTGGCTCTGAATGCTCTAACTCAGCTCAGACAGCCTGAGGTAGCTCTTGTAAGTTTTTTGAATTTTTGCTGTTTACATTTCTTTCAAAAAGGAAAATTAGAAATAAATACTATATACTAAGAGAGATATCAAAATTAAGTACTCAGAAGCTATAAAATGTCAGAGTTAGACTGCTGATGCAAGCTTTAGTACACTGCAGCTTTAGCTATTTACTGAAATTGTTTTTATCACATGGGGCTCTGCACTGAGGTTCTCTCTCAGAAAAAGTTGAACTGATCCAGATGTAGCAGACTAAATTAGAATTTAAAATACACTAAAAATAAAACAACTATGTTACAGAAAGATTTGCAAGTAGAAAAAGTTCAGCATAGCTATGCAAGGAAAGGCAGGTCACAGTGTAGTATCAATGATAAAATAAATTCCATGCCCAGAGAAGGGGACAGACAGACATCTGAAAATTCTTGAGGAGGCAGGGGGAATTTCAACAAATTCCTAAGAAAATGAAGCAGTACAGTGTGTGATAGATAACTTGAGGAACTGGAGCTGTTAATTTATAAAATAGATCGTAAAAAATGGATAATAGAATACACTAAGCGTGTGTTATCCATTTTCTTTACAGACAAGCTAAAAGCAGAGTAAAGAATTCCATAACACCACCATGAAGGAAAGCATCAATGGAAGTAGATTTTCCAGATAGTATTATCCACATCTGACCTTTGAGAGATTCAAACAGAAAGACTTGACAGGCACCACACAGACAAGCGGGGGACAATGGGTGGTGCAGCCCGTAGAAAAGGGGTTTGCTCTGGGTGCTCCTCAAGAGTTAACAAACCCTGGGTGTATCACGGCTGGGGCCACCACACTGTGGGGTTGCTGTAGCCTGGGGGCACACCCTCTAAGGACCCCATGATTGACAAGTCCAGATAAAGGAGAAGTGACACCGCAGATCCACACCGAAGACATCTCGGCGCTGTGGAGCCATTCCCCCCAGAACGATCTGTTAATGGGCGCGTTGTTACCCACTGAGCAGTGTTTGGGCTGAGCTCGAGGTCACCTGCTGATGTGCGGCTGTTATTGACTAGAGCCATGCGGCCTTGGTATCGCTGTGGGCTGGCATTGTTCTGCCTGGGTATAAAAGGGGTCAGCCACATACACTTGTGTGGACTCGGACCCACGGTCAGCTGGCCTTCGGACCCGAGGACCCACCCATCAGCGGGGACGCCCCTGGTATCAACAGCGTGGTGAGGAGAAACCGGGGAAATTAATTAGACCGGAAAGGTGGCCCGGAAGGGGTGAGAACAGTAGCTACACCGTGCACCCGTTTTGCAAGAATCTGCAGAAAACTATACCGGAGGGGTCGCCCTCGAGGAAAGGGTGAGAGCGGTCATTATATCGTGCACCCATGATTTAACTGTGGAGCTCTGATATGTATATATATTTTCAGCTGTTGTATTTCTAGCTTTGCTATGCTGTTAGCTTTATTATAACCTCTTAGCTCTAATAAATTCTCATACTTGACAAATGATGATCTCTCGAGTTCAGTGCAACTAACCCTGGAATCCCGGA
Organism: Apteryx rowi; assembly: GCF_003343035.1. Classification (NCBI taxonomy): domain Eukaryota; kingdom Metazoa; phylum Chordata; class Aves; order Apterygiformes; family Apterygidae; genus Apteryx; species Apteryx rowi. The sequence goes on along the minus strand of NW_020451123.1, from coordinate 296,128 downwards.
TGCCCCTCTAGTGGCACGTCACACCCCCTCCCAGGAAACAACAGGTCCTCAATTAATACTGGCGAGAACAGTCAGTGGACATAAACCAACAACTATACTGAGTGTCAGAACTTTGAGGAAGGATTGTAAAAGATGAGCTTAGTCTGGATCATTGCAAAGCAGAAAAATTTGGGTTAGCTGAAAAGTCTTATTTTAATTTCCACATTTTATATTTCATTATATATTTTATATTTCATATAATACATATGAAATAAATTCATATTATATATATTTTTCATTGCTTTACAACAAAAGAATGAAAACAAAAATACTTTCAAAATGACAATTAAGTTGTTCCATCCATTTCAATCTCCCTGAAATAATGACTTCACCAGTTTTTCTAAAAACAAAAACAAAAACAAACCACCCTTCACACAAACTCCTGTAATGTTCTCTCACTTTCATAAACCATTTAATTTCAGCAAAAGTGAATATTGCAGTGATATAAGATTCTTTGGTCTGCTCTCCGAAAAGTGATGGTTTATTTGAAAATTTTGAGTGACTCATTGAATGATATTTGGAAATACATAGTTAGGAAACTACCCACTCTTATTTTTGTGAAAACGGCTGACCATAAGGCCACTGAGTTATGTTAAGGCAATAAATAATGTAACTAAGTCACATAAATGTGGATTAATTGAAAATGAAATTTATTTATGACAGAATTGAATTTGAATACAGCAAGGTTGCTTTTGGAAATGAACTTGACTTGGCAGAAACATTGTGGTTTTACGAAGTACATGAAAACAGAATTGCTAAATGTAGGAAAAGAATAGAAACATCTATAGGTAAAAGTGCAGTATGCTGGTGAATAAGACAACAAGCACAAGCAAGCAAAAACTTATCAGTTTTCAAATCAATAAAATGAGTGTCAATTCTACAAGGTCATACTTTCAACTAAAAATTCCAGCCTTTCTGCAAGCACAAATTACAAAGAAATATTAAAAGAGTCAGCACATGGATGACAAAAAAGACTCTTCTGCTGAAAGTACAGAAATATATTTCCTTGGGTTCTTCAATACAGAAACATAAAATTAATGCATTTTTAAAGATTAGTTTGTGACATGGGAAATAAACAGAGCAGCAATTCAAAATACATGTTGTAGGCCACTCAATTCGGTAAGATAAAACTTTTAAATCAATTTCACAGTACAAAGGGTAAAATTATGTGGCTTCCATTTAAGAGACGTATCATTCCAAGTCAATCAGTGGAACAGAAAATTCCATGCTTGAACCAAAGCTAAAACTAGGAATACAAACTACCCAAATACATATTTCTATGGGACAGATGAAAACAAGTATATGGAATCTAGTTAGCTGTATTAAGAATGTGTCATACTGATCCTAGCTTTTTGTAGAAAATTCCAGTTTTGTGTGCAGGTGACAGGCTGATCTTCATCAAATAATATTGAGTGTGGGTCTACAAAGCAGGTGCTCTGCATGGGTGTGGAACATCTTTCATTTTGAGTGGAACTTAAAAGTGCTGTTATAGAAGAAATACTCTCAACTGGATGTACAAACTAGAGACAGAGCGCTTAGCTCCTTGCAACATCCATTTTAAAATGAACAACATGCAGTAAAGGTTATGAAGTGTTTTTGCTGCTTACCATACAAATGAGCTCTACATTTTTCTCAAAAACAGATTCTGAAACAGTTTTTAGTGACATCCTCATATTAATTGAGACACTCAGCGAGAAGATATTTTGACTAGAGGCTGAAAAGCTAAAAAATAAGGCTGAAAAGGTTGTGCAGATGGAAGGTGAATTCTTACAGGAAAATCTCCAACATGTTGATATAATTTAGCATTCCTAATGAGTTAGAAATCCAGGATATTCACACAGGCTAATTTAGTTTCTCTAGTTAGCTTCTGCAGCTGATGGAGAAAGGCTTTTGAAGGCAATGCCTAACTTGGGAGCTGGACTTGTTCTCTAGAGGGCAGTCTCTTGCTCTCTCATTCTGCACTGACTGACTACAAAAAGAATTGAGAAGCATTAGAAATTAGGAGCATCCCCTTGTTAATAACCTCATTCCATGCTAAACTGGTACATGGAAAGATTGGCAAGAGAAATTACTTGGAGGAATTAAATATTGTCCCAGGTATAAAGCTTTACTGAAACATTTTGAGTTCAACAAAGAACCCAGAATATCAGTTAATGCAACATCGTCTGGTTGGAAGGCTTCTTTCAGGATGATTAGCCAGTGACATCTTTTGCTAAACAGTGACTAAAGCACAATGAAACTACATTCTTACTAAGAAACTAATACTAAAAACTTCATCTTCATGTTTAACAAATATTTATCATTAGAAATTTATTGGAGGCAAAACAAACTAACTATCAGAAACCACTTTATAGGAAAGGTCTGCTTAGACTTTAGAAAGTGATGCCAACTTGCAGAAGCATTTCTGAAGCATGAAATAGTATGGCAGTAAGAAACTATTACTGCAGACATCTTTCAATGGCACCTTCGAAAGTGAATTAAGAAGCTGTAGGGAGGGAAATTTCAGATGACTCACATACCATCTTTTCTTTGTTTTAGAGCACCTCTGAAAAATTCCAAACAGAAACATGTTTTTCAAGACCACTAATTCTGAAACTTATGTAGATGAAAGTGAGAGTGCATTTATGTCAGCATCTAAAGAGCCTCTTAACCCCAAACAGAGTTAAACATAGAGGAGGTTGCTGGTCTGCACACCAGAAAATGCACCGCAAGAATGCCATCTATCGCAACTGCAAATGAGAGGCAATGTTAGATATCAAAGAAGGTGTCTGGCAAGCTACCAAGATTACAGCCTACACTAAGATTGTACACCATCATTATCTCTGAACTTCTGCCTTGCTGGACAGATAAAGGACATCTAAATAAAAACCAAGCAATATACTGACTTTGCATTTTGGGGACAGTGCTGTAAACAGTACTCCTTGCTGACAGAGATAACTCCATCCTCCTTTATTCACGGGAGGTACTGAAGGAAGGAGAGGAAAGGCAAAAAAGAAGATATAGAGAACAGTAAATAGGGAGTCAAATGTTAGAATTCATCTCAGAAGTTTAACAGGGTTTCTCATCTCTATTCTGAGAATGAAAAGGTATCTGAAGAGTGCATCACATTCAATCAGTAACTTCTGGAAGACTGGTCTGTGGTCATGTCCCAGTTACCACTGAAAATTATCATAATGGAACAGGGGGAGGTGAGGAATTGAAACCGATAGGGATCAATGTGCCAGAAGTAACGGCAATGGGTACTGACCTCTGCGATGGGGCAGTGGTACTGATCTCTGAAACACACACTTTTAAATTCCCAGTCCTATCAGCTGTTTCTTCGGGGGGACTGGGAGGTTGGTTTCATTCTGGTATGGCAGGGGACACATTCTGTTTTTTTTACCAGCACTTTAATAGCAGCTTTGTTAACATTCTTTAATAAAGTTAGAGCTCTTAAAAAAACCTAAAGCATAAGCAGTGCAGCTACAAACTCAGAAACTTTGGAAGCTTGATCAGGAATGCTAGAAGATAGAAAAGAATACTTCTTGGCCAGAAAACCCACCTTCCTGCCACATCAGCCACACTGTCTGAATGCCAGAAAAGTCATTGTAGTGCCTTTCTATTCTTATTTGGGAATTTTGATCTCTTGGCTGAGAACACCAACTACTCCAATGAGAGAAAGCCAGTTTTGTGATCCTATCTAAAAATCCATAGTTTGCTTTTGTAAGTTTTAGATCTTTCTCAACAGACTTTTGCACAAACACTTCCAAACTGTTCAGAGCAGAGTATTTCTTGCAGTTCTCACATGCAACATATTCATGGTAGCCATCTGCAAACATAGAAGCACCAYGGCTCTACTTTTTCCCTCTCCCCTGCCTGGTGTTATTTAGGAGCAAAAATACAACTTCCTGATCCATGGGAAGTTAGCTGTAGGTATGGACAAATTAGTGAGCATCCACGAAGCAGTGTTGGTTATTGATTTTTGCCCCCAGCAAGGCTTGCACAGCCTTTATTTGTTCACACCAGAAATTTAGAAGGTGGACCTGTGAAATTCTCTTATCTCTTTTATTTAATTCTACTTGAGCAAACAGCAAATGTCCTTTTTCTCTAAAGGCAGAGAACAGAGACATCATCAACAGCATGGATGTTACTGGTCCCACTTATATGTTGCACTGCTATGCCTGGCAGGACCTTGGAGCTGTTTGATGTTCTTTTGTCTTCCTGAGTTGGCAGAGAACAAAAGTCTGAGACACATGAATTTCCTCACCTTTGGTTAATCTAATTGGGTTGTTCATTCATTTTAAGTGCCGGCATTAACTGTTCAATGATCCTTTTTTTGGAAAGAAGTTGTGAGAGGAAGTGAAACCTAAGCACATCAGGATCAACTGGGAGTTCTCAAAAGCAATAAAACACAGCAGGGGAAAAAGGAAATGAGAGACAGAGGATGAACTGGAAAGAAAATACTAAGAATTCCAATAAAGAAAGAGAAAGCCAATAAACAGCAGCTCTAAAACTGACTGTTTTTCCAGCTCTGACATTCAGTCTCTCTAAGACATTATATGAACTAGTAGTACTTTTAAATGTTATTATTTATTTCGTCTTCTAAAGAATTTTTTTATTCACTTCATTGGAAAATTGGTTGTGGATAAGGGGAAACAGATGGTTCACAGGCTACATATAAAGGTAGAAAGCAGCCTTCTCATGAGGGTATGTTCAGTCCTAGCTTCTAATGCCGCAGGGCATTTCAATTTTAGCCAAGTACAAAAAATGTTACATACACGTTTACAGTGCTCATCAAGTCAATAACAAATAATAAACAAATAATATACTTTCTTGTCTGGAACTTGCAAGAGCAGAGAAGGCATAAAATGCACTTGGCTTTTAGGGGTGATTTAGGAAAACTGCATAATAAAGATTATTCAATCATCATGTTTCTTAGGCAGAACCTACATCTGTGCAAAATCCTGCATACRGGGCCATGTTATGGATACAACAGTAATAGGACTATATAATATACACTAGTAAATTCATTTTTAACACTGCTGACAAGATAAGTCAGAAAATAACCAACATTGTCTAATAACACAGACAACTGTTCATTAAGCAGTAAGAAGAGACCAAGCTGAGTATTTTAACATGACTGCATAGCAGGCATCTTTCAGATGTATCATGTTATACTTTATGAAGTCTGTGGAGTCACAGGCGTCTTTCAATTCTAACATACTGAGGCACTGAATGACAGAAACATAGGAAGAACTTTTTTATGACTGAGAAATTAAAAGGCATTCCAAAAAACAAATCCTAACCATGTATTGCAGAGAAACAAGGATAAATCAAGCATTCCTCATTTGACATTCAGTTAAAAATCTTCTTGACTTCAAAGTTTTGCTGATTATTGGAGTGAATGGCAGCAAACCAGGGGTCATCTTGTTTGTAAAAAAAAAGAAAGTATAGATTGTCACGGGGATATCTTTTAGTAGCTTTGATATCAGAAATGAAAACCTTCCACTTCAAGTATTAAACTATAGCACTGAAAACAAATCAGGTGTTTGAATTAGAGCAACATAACCTATCACTTGAAAACACAGCTCAGTAAAAATGAAAAATGTACTTTATCAAGGTAAAAATTGGATTACTGTCATAAAAAAAGAAAAAAATCATGAATGATACTAACATTTTCATACATTACCATATATAATTTTGTCAGCATCTCTGTGTATAGACCTTTTCTACCTAGACATAGTATTTATATGTTACTTTTCAGAAAATAGATATGATTAAAATCTGTTTCAAATTCTTGGGGTTAGACAATGGCTATCAGAATTAGCTGATCAGAAAAGACCTTTATAGTAGTATGAATCTAATTACTTAAAATCAAACAATTTTAACAACCTTTAAAATATAAAGGGAACTCACATTAAACTGTGGGCATATCAAGAGATCTAATTTTCTGAGAACTGTTTGAATACAGGAAGAACTTTAGTAAATGTATTGTATTTTTCTTTCTTGAATCAGAAAAAGGGAAATGCTATACATTCAAAAACTCTAGACTTCAATAAATATTTCCTTCTTTGTTAGGATCTTATCAGGAATGGGTCCTTTAATTTCAAGATTCACCACAGCTAAATTCCTAGTTAAAATCAGTGAGATTTTTTCTGGTATAATTACAGAAGTTAGATCCCTGTAACTCAACACTGAAAGGACAAAGTGGAGGGGGGGAAAAAAAAAAGACAATTCATATGCAGTGGCTTTCTCAGACATTCAAGATGCAAAGTGTTTCTGTGGTCAGAACAACTGACATATATTAATAATCCATATAGTAATGTAGTAATAGTAATACAGCTGCAACAGTGAAGGGCTTTAAGAATATTTTACAGATACATGTAGAAATTCCTAGAAGTTTCTTTAGTACATACTTTATGAAACTATTAACTACAGGGGAAAAAAAACCCATAAACTGTTATTTACTATACCTAATAAATATACATTCTTCAGCCTATTCTGAAAAAAATCAAGGAAGCACAAAAACTATAATACATTATTTAAACACATTCTGACTTGTTCTAAAGAACAAATGAAAAATCTAAGCAAAAAAACTAACATGAAAAAGCAAAACCAACATATAAAATATAAAGCTGCCTGGTTTAAATAAGGAAGACTCTGACGAGGCTTGTTTATCAGGAATTCCATGTTACAAAATAGAATTAAGTCTACAGTGTCAAAACAATTTTTTTGGTAAGAAGTTTGTGTGTGTGTTTTAAGCATGTGTTTATTATTTACAAGGGCAGTAGATTTTGCACTATGGAAAGCATGTATTCTAGCTTCTTTTAATTAAGTGAAAACTAGTCAGAAACACAGTTGAAAGAAAATATATCACGTTCAGTAGACTATTTGCCAGCTTTAAAACTTTTATTTTGGTTAGCTTAAATATACTATCATGAAAGCAAAAAAAGGTAAAAATAATCCTGATCAATAGATCATGATCAGCTTGGGTATGTATGCCGTAAGTAGGAAGCTAATGTTACTTTTCAGACTTGATTTTATTTGCAGTAATGGTATCTACCATAAGACAGCTTATTAAGGAGCACTTAAAAAATCCACAAAAAGCAAATCCACTACATTTTCTAGTGCTTTCCTAGCATTTTGCTTTTTCCTTTTTAGTATTTTTGCTTGTTAACAAAGCCTTTTTTTCTACTATATCTTCATGGTAAGAATGGCAACAATATCTGTGCAACTCTCATGCATGGTTGTATTAACAGTAGGTCCTGAAAACTCACCCAAAAATGAACATTTAAATCTTTCCCTGCAGAGTAAACAATTTACTGTTTGTGAAGCCCTCAGCTATAAGCAACTTCATAGTTTTAGCTAGGTAGTTTTCTTCTTCATGTTAACAGTACAAACATTAGAAAGTAATACACAGAATAACCATTGCAACTTGGATTTAAAAAGCCCTCAAACACTGTCAAGGGAAAGCACCAGAAACAGTGCAACATCTTTGCACTCACAACACTTGTGAAAGAAAGGCAGGGGAAACAGAGGAGCAAACAAAAAAAATCACTTTTTTATTTCAAGCATTCCTCTCTGCCCAGCAGCTGTATGGTGGCAAGCAGCCCCTGCATGCTTTGCACCGAGTTCAGGCAGAGTGTGGGGCTGGAGGAGCAGGCGGTGGAGCTGTGTCCCATGTGCCCAGCATCGAGTCCCAATAACCTCAGCTTTATCTGGAATATACCATCTAGGAACATGTCAAATATTGGTTTGAAGGCCTCTGGCAACAGCAAACTTTCCACAACTTTTTAATCAATTTAAATTTTAAGGTCTTTTATTATTCCAGTCCTGAAACAATTCTGCCTGCTTTTTCTGAGACGTAGGTACAGCCAATAATCCAGTGGTCTACATGTTAGAGTTAGACGTACAACCATCCTCTTCCTTCTGCATTTTCTTGCACTTGCTTTAGTAAAAACATAGATCTATATGCTCAGTCCATCCACCATGACTACTCAAAAGACTCTTGAAATTTACTGATGCCAAGGATATGTCTTTACACTTTATATGCAAAATGTACATAAAGTCAGGACCCATTTTATTAAATTTCTTCTGAAGAAGTAAGCTTTCTACACCCTTGTACTATGTGTCAGGAAAATTCCATGTCTCTTCATTAAAGGAAATTCTGGACCTGATATAGCTGGATGAATTTCAAGCGAAATCAGACTTGAAAAACCTACTATAACCCAGAATAGAAAAGGCAGTAACAGAAAGAGCTATAGGAAGACCTACATTTGAAAAGATAAAAATGAACATGAAGAAGACCAAAAGCATCAAATGCTCAGGAATGTATTTTTAGCATGGGCTTCAGTTCCAGAAAAGGCTATTCTTCTGTAAAAGAGCATTTGCTTTCAGAGTTTGTCTTCTATGCCAGAGTTTCTTTTTTCATTAAAAATTAAGTCTCAAAAACTTTGGCCTAAAGCTCAGCAGGTAATTGTAAACTTGTAAAAGTAATTGTTGAAAATATTAATCCAGCATAAAATTTGTTGATTATTTTCAGCTGTGAGTCAAAGTTTGTGTCTTTGCAAGGGGCAGGAGTGAGGAAGAAAAAGCACATTACCTAGCAATAAAATAAATTGATATTGCCATGGAATTTAATGCAACAAAACAAAAAAAGAAAAATACAGAATTGTGAATAACCAGCATACAAAGTCTCCAACTTCTCATCTTTTTATGATGCTTCAAGTGGATTCATGTAATACTTAAATCACAAAATTGGAAAAGAGAAACTCCCCTACATCATTTAGAAAAAAGCATTAGATAAGCACTGTGATTTTTGAGCTCTTTCTCAAAAATGAGATAAGTGGAACAACTACAAAAAAATCCTGAAACAGCTCTTTCTAAGAAACCAATCAAAAAAACCCCCCACTACCCCACCATTTTATACTCACATATAAACACAGAAAATACTGGGTACAGAAGAGATGTTAATGAGGGCAATAATAATGCAAAAAGGACAAAGATGAGAATTTAGTTTTAGTCACAGTGATCTTCAGACGATTATGGGGGAAAAATGGAAGAGAAAAGAGATTTAGCTGAGTTTAGCAATAATCAACTCAGATATGATTCACAATTGAATGTGGACAGAGAGTAGAAAAGAAGAGAAGAAAGGGATCATGGAATTAAAACAGTTGAATTGTGTGTGGCTTTTCTAATAACCATATTTGGTCAAATGCAGTGATTATTTGACCACCCTTATGATTTAAGGTGTTGACAAGTTTTCTGAAAATAAGTTTACTGTAGGTCCATAACAACTGAAATATTTGACTATGCAAAAACAAGCAATCAAACCAGCCAATCAACCCACCAGACTTATTGTCAGTTATCAATAGAGCAGGAATGCAGTTATGTCCCTAACAATGACTATGACTCTCAATATACTTAATTTTGAATTAAAATGTTTGTGTACTTGCTGAATACTAATGACRTCACTTATATGCCTAAAAGTTAAACATATTAATTTCTTTGCTGAATCAGGACCTTATATAACAAGTTTATTTTTATCAGACACATAACAAAGAGGATAATGCTAGAGATATTTTTGAATTTGAATGGTGCACACATGACTTTACTGACAGCCTGGCATCCCTGACTCAAAAATTTCCAGACTTTTGTGGTTTATTTATGGAAAAATTACAAAGACAGCTGTATCTTTTGTTGGATTAAAATGAATGAGTTAAGTAAAAAAAATACATGTTTAAATTATATGACACAGTACACTGTGCTTGATTCATTTTTTCTCTTTGCTATTAATTTGCATTGCTTTTATATTAGCTTGTCTGATAGAGGCAATATTTTGTAATGTCTAGACAACTGGGAGAGGAACTGCAAGTCAACAAGAATGAGTACTATTTCCTGACTGTCAGTATGTTTCTATTTAATTTTCAACAAATGCAAACACTGTGCCTCACAGTTTACACAAAAATATAGAGGAATTAATTTTAGGCATCACCCTGTACCAAAATGTTAGTGTCTGTCTTAAAGATCAAATAGTGAAATTCAGGTTTAGCAATCAGCAATACAGTACATGGGTAATTCAGTTCCTGGACATAATTATAATACTTTTTTGCTGTACGAAAACAGAGCTGCCGGTTTAGACTACTACTTCAGTTAAGAAGTGTATCACAGGCAGTATGTGCTTAGGTGACATGTTGAAATGGGGCCCTCAGGTCTGCTTGGGCTTAGGTTTCCTAATGAAATGAAGCCTAGTTGTTCATGCTGTTTGCTTGTGGGGTTGTTCACCAAATCTCAAAGACAGAGGTTCCCAACAAGCTTCACAGAAATGCTCAGGCAGCTAGAGGAGGGAGTCTGTGTTTCCTCAGTGAGAGAAAGGCTGAAACATTAAAGTAAGCCTTCTTAGGCATCAGGTATTTGACAGAATATAAACACATTTTCAAACTATAGGAAAAAACCTCAACAGTAGTTCATTATATGTCCAAGAATCCAATCCTGATACAAAAATCCATAGGAAAATATCTCATTTTGATTCACAGAATTCAAGAATAATTCAGGTTGGAAGACACCTCTGGAGATCATCTAGTTCAACTCCCTGCTCTAGGCAGGGCCACCTAGTCAGGTAGCTCAGGGCTTTATTCAGTCAAGTTTTGAGTATCTTCAGGAATGGAGATTCCAAAATTTCTCTGGGAATTTGTACTGGGTCTGATCACCCTCATGGTAAAATTTAAAAAAGTTTTAGCTAACAGCAACCAAAATAGGAACAACTTTCTGAGACTCAAATGATTAAAAAAAAAAAACAACAACCCATGTTATATCTCTTTGAAAATGATGATGTCTGACAAGGTAACAAAAAGGAGTTATAGGCTTTCTTCATTTGAACTTATGGCCACAGTTTGGTAAAAATACTTTCCATCCCYTTCTGTAAATTCAGTGTAGCTGGCTATATAGAAGGAATATAAAAGGTACCTCTTTTTTTCTCTGTTATTCCTTTGAAATTGGAAAGGACTGAAAACAAAGTCATGTTTTTAATTCTGATTTTTTCTTAAAGGATTCTGAAACTATGTGTAGCTTTTACTGAACTGTTTTCCAAGGGCAGCCAAGTTTCAGTTTGTAAATACTCGTGTGTTAAAAGATTTTTTGATGGCAAGCAGCTCCTTGACAGACAAAGGCACAAAGATGAATGACTGGATACTGAAGCTAAGCAAAGTCTGACTGGAAATATTTTAACAGTGAGTGCAATTAATCAATGGAAAAACCTCACTTAAGGGTATGCTGGATTCTCTGTACAACATTTTAAATCAAAATTGGATGTCTTTTATAAAGATATGGTCTAGCATAGCTATAAATTACTAAGCTGTACAAAGGAATCAATAGATAAAAAAAATTGGCTTCAGTTTTAATTGAATGTCAAAGTAAATGTCATAGTTGCTTCTTCTGGCCCGAAGATTTTGGTCTCAATGCAGATAAATTATTTTCAACCTCTACCACATAGCAATTTCAGTAAAAGTTTGTAAGGCTCAGAGTAAAGGTGTGGAAGGCCCAGATATACCGTAGGACAAAGTCTCTGTTATAATTCCACCCATATGATCTCGTGTCTTGCCCATGTGAATATTTGCAGTTCAGGAAGCAAGGTGACTCTTTCTGCTTCCAAAGATGCAAGTGCAAAATGTAGAGAACGCTGACAGCTGTCCAGGAGCAGTATTCACCAGGCATAGGTGACAGCAGAAGGCATCATCCTTTTCCATTCCTCCTCAGTAGCTTCTGCTGCTCCAGTCACAGAAAGTGGACAAGAATCTGCTGTGCATAGGATATAGCTCCTTCCACCCCCTGCAAACTAATGTGTTTTGGAACACTATTTCCTTCCGGTCTTCCACCAAAAAACACAGGATCCTCATTAACATATTTTCAGGTTGAAAATGAAAAATATTCTATTTCCTGAAAAAGCCAAATACTGATATATCAGTATATATCTCAGTATATTTACTGATAGAAATTTGCTTGCCTGTAGACTAGCCTCAAAAATCAGGACAGAGTCATTCAAATTTTCCACTGTGAAATTTTGAACAACCCCCCCCCCCCGAGCAAATTATTAAAAGATTGGAGCAAAGAACTTAGTCAATCATGCTTATTCCATTTTTTTGCAATTACTTTATCCCATGTACTTTGAATTGTTCATATGCACTAGAATTTTGCTTCATGCAATTTCCAGATGAATAATTTCCTTCTAATAATTTTTCCCCCAATTTAAGACAATAAGTAGATTTCAATGTTATCTAGGGAAGGTTTTCTAATATTTTTTAAAAGGTCATTTTTCCATGATTTCATACTATAAATGATAACCCTTCAATTTTCCCATAAAACCAATTGTGTTCAGCTGATTGTAGATAAGTCTGGACTGCACAATTTTGAGGATCTAGGGTGATCTCATATGTAAAGACATGTCAAAGGACTGCCCTGAATTACATCTTCTTTGACCTAGAGCATAGCTTTAGAAAAACATCTGCTCTTGACTTGCTAGTAATGTAGAATTCAATGAAAGCATCAGTAAATCGTTCTAATTATTAATTATCTTTGTTGTTAAAATACACATACCTTATTTCTAGCCTTATTTTGTCTAGCTTCCACTCTGAATTATTCAGTCTTGTTGGTTTTCCTTGTAGTCTGAGGCTGTTTTCAAAGTTTTTATCCAGTTCAGGTGACAAAATTTCACCATCATCTGCCTGAGGGTCTCAACAGAATTCTTGAAATCTCCCATTATAAAGATATCTTCTTATAGATTTTAGCTATTTGCATGGCTCTTCTCTGAAAGCTTTGAAATTTGTGAATTTCTTTAGAAATTATGGGCACCAAAACTGGACACAGAGTTTATACTGAAAATTCCCCTATTAATCTATCTATCAAATAATCTTGTTTTGTTGAGCATAGCATCACACTGCTAATTAGCAGAAACACTGCTTTCTAGAAGAGATGAGTATGATCCAGAAGAGAAAAGTATGAGATGTATTAAGACTAATAAAAAACACAGAATTAGAAAAACTGCCAGATATCATTTTTAATTTTGCTCAATTTCCTCTAGTTACACCTATTTTTATAAATATTTCAATATCCTTAGTTCTGATATGTCTGTTCTATCATACTTTTTAGTGTTGAATTTTATACTTTTTATGATCAAAGAAAAATATAGAGAAACTAGCCTTGGAAAAAAAATTTGGAGTTCAAAAATGTTTCTACATAGGTGGGCAAAGCAGAGCAGAGGGTCTAGGAATCAGCACCCTGGGACAGATATCTCCAAAATATGAATTACTTAGTCTCTGAGTTTGCTTGAAGAAAGCTTAGAAAGCATTAAAATTAAATACATTTTTATTAATTTCTGGGTTTTGAAATGTTTGAGCTTGTATTTCTAGAGTTAGAAGATTACATTTTTTGGTATATGTAAAGTAAGATTCACATATGATGTCCTTAGCTACAACTTTTGGAAAATAACAAATGTTGTTATCCTTGTAATAAGGTAGTGACGGATAGCTATGTTGATTCTGGAAAACACTTCACCTGAAGTTCAGAAAATTTAGTGTAATCAATACCTAAAATAAATAATATTCTTCCCCTTTGAGTACTTTTAGACAAGTTATCCATTAAGTTATGATTTAACCAAAGGTTTTCCTTTTGGGAAGCTATGCCAGTCACTTGTGCCTTTTAGCCAACTAATTTGACTGCTCTTTCCTGAATCGTCTCCAAAGAATCGACAACCTTTCACATGGATATAAGTTCAGACATAACAAATGTAACTTCTTACTAATAAAATTTAAACCTGGCAAAATCAGTCATATATTCTCCAAATTATATCTCTGAGAGAACAAGAGACAGATTATTCCTCTCTATATTACCTAGAATCTTTGAAAATGATCCCTCAGCTATAATCAGTCAACCAGACATTTTCTAGTTCTGTCCTTATCATGTACTTATATGGTACAAAGCAACTCCAGGCAGCATAGAGAATAGAGTCAGTTCTAAATGATATTAAGTATCCCAGTGCTTACAAGTTACACACTTCAACATCCAGCTTGCCAGTATTCAGTCCCAGAAGGGAACCCTGGACCCCATGACAGACTTAGCTTCCTTATACCGTGAACTGGAAATGGTGGTGGTGCAAAAAAAACCCAACAGGAAGCAAGCCCTACAGGGAATATCTAGCTGATAGGTGTAATATCTAGCTGAGCGTGAGTACCAAATCCCTCCTCCCTGCAAGAACCAGGCACATAAGTCAAGGTAACAGATATCTTGTCCATCCATGCAGAATGCAGAGTCTGCAGGAGGATAGCTACACCTGTTCTAACAGTGTGGTGACTATAGTTCATTGTTTTTATCTAGACACAATGACTACCAGAGGATAGGAACACTCACATTTTACTGAGAGTCCAATGGTGTTAGACTTGTCCAGGAGAAAAGAAACACAGATTCAGAGCCACCCTCAGCCTGAGGCCCTGAAGTTACCTTTCCTTCTTCCTCCATACAGAATACCAACAACCCTGTTCAGGGTTCTCCTATTTCATGTCAATGGTATCCCAATGTATAAAAAAGCATTTGAAAGATTCACGTGACCAGAAAAACAGAGCACGTGAGGGACAGTGGCTCCATAACCTACTGGTTATGGCACTCAAATGTAATTTTGACTCTCTTAGAGGAGAACTGTAAATCTTCAAATTTCTGGGCAAATGTTCTGACTACATTATTATAATAGTGATAAGCACAGAGCAACTTCTGTACTATCTTAGCTGATGGAAACACCTTAAAGAAAAACAGTGCATTTTGTTAGGGCCTGTTCCTGCTGTTGAGTGACACTAACCTGCATCAGTTAGAGCAGGTCAAGATATGATGCACAAAGGCAGATTTGGACATATCCAGCACCCAGAGCCAACTAAGACAAACAGGAAGGTGTGTAGTACATTTAGACATTCCTAAAATTATGAGAAGCTCAACAAAGGGGCTTTGCTTCAGTCAACACATTGGTCTTCAATGTATAGTGCTAGCCTACATCCTCAGTAGAGTCATACAACTTACTCTGTACAGAACGCACAAAGCTGTTATAACAACAAAGCTGTTAAAACAACTTTGAAGAGATTTCTCCAGATAACTATTAGATTGCAGAGCAGGAAAAAGGATTTGGCTAATAACTTTTCATTCTGTTCATTACAGCCACTTCCACAGCACCAACTGTGATGTTAAAATTAGAACTGTGATTTTACCTGTGGTGATTAAACATAGTGAGTAGTTGCATTATGACAGAAGAAAGACATGGTTTCAGAAATACCTGGCAAACACAAGTACCCTGAGAACATCAATGCTTTTACAGAGTTATGGAATACAAAATTAGGCACTTAAGCTCACTGTAGCTCACAGAGGTAAAGTGCAATGGGATTCAAACACATCTGGCATGCTGGGCACAGAGGTGGTTAGACCCAGACAATGAGACCTTCCAAGCACAGGAGTGCATCCAAAATCCTGTCCTCTTCAGAGCCTGAGTAACAGACTTTGTAAATTCATATTCCTGGGGGCCAAAGTGTGCTCTGAAAATACACACTTCATTCTATTTTGCTTTTCTATTTTCAAGTAAATTGACAGGTGGCTATGCTTAGTCTTCCATATAAATATTTGGTTAGAGCACCCAAAAAGAAGTGGAAAACGAACCCTTCTCTTCAGTGGGGCAGATACTCACACACAGAATAGTTATATCAGTAATCACTGAAAAAAATGCTACACAATACCACTTCAAATCCCCAAACATTAATTCCAGTACCATAAGCACTGAGCTAGAACCACTTGAGACAGTTTCTTTGATGTTTTGTGGCAGGACCTCAAAGGCCAAAACCAGAGGAGGCACAAAACCAAAAATCATGATATTGGCCACAATAATTATGATGACAATTTAGAAAAGTGGCATTTGTTTGATATCTCTTCTGCTTTTTGAGTAATGATTGCAGAACAATCTGATTTTTGAATAATGACTGCAGTATTTACAAATTTTTCAAGCTTACAAGCAGTATCAGCTGGGACTGGAGCCTTCCTAACAGAACCAGCCAAGCTGTGGAGGCCATTGTGGTTGACTACCAAGAAGACATGCTGAATATGAGACATTTCCCATCTGAAACAATGTAGTATCAAGTGCAAAGTCTGATGATAAGTTTATGAGATGAATGCTGGGACCTCAAGGCATCCCAATATAGAGGGGTTACTAAAACTCATTTTATACATGGACAAGACTGAAGCTCTGTAGAATTCTTGTAATCTAGTTCATTATTCATCTAGGGAACCGAAGCAATAATGTTACACTAGAGGGTGAGGTTTGCTTTCTGGGTACATATGTCTATTTAATTCCGACTTTTGGGGAATGCATTTAGTCAGGATTTATATGGTCTCTGGACATGCAGTCAAGACTTCCAAAGTAACACTTTCAATCCAAATAAATTCTCATTAAACATGAATCATTAGATTTACTGCACAGGGTCCTTTCTCCTTTACAATAGTGTTAAGGATGTCATATTCTGTGCGAATTCATTTGTGATGGGAGGCACAAACTGTGTTTGCAAGGAGATTATACCACCATCTGTAAAATAGTAGAATGTTGGGCAACAAAAATTAAAGTTTCATTTTCCTGGTTCACATAACTGGTTAGACAGTTGAGGTAACTATAACTCTAGCCCTTAGACAATGATTGGGACACATGTCAAGCTAGTGCAAGCACATTTGTTATGAGGGAAAATTTGTGTCGTAATTGGACACGTGCCTCATGCAACCTTGAGTACAGCCTGTGCAGAAGGTGACTCTATGATAATTATAGCCACAAAAACAGTAGTTTGAGTTCTTGATCAATAAAGGTGGTTGTGTCAGGCAGTGAGACTCGGTGCTTCATGGTTGCGCCTTTCTGCCCTTTCCTCTAAACAAACAAACAAACAAACAAAACCAAACAAACATGCTTCTGCATTTTCTCTCTCCTTCCTGAGCCAAAACAACATAAAGACAGGAGTTTATCACATTGTCAGAAGACTTTCAAAAACAAGGACAAAATCACATTGGTCACAGGTGATAAGAGCTTTCACAAAAACTCTTTTTGACAACTTGAAGAACTCATCAACATTAACGTTAAGCACTATCAGATTTGGCAACTGTAACATTTCTGAAGTTTAATAGCTAAGAAACAGGATTTGAAAAGATGGCATGAAACTTGCTAATTAGAAATCATTTCTTTAACTTCTACTTATAGCCAAATTTGCTCCAGAGTGGTCCAATCACAGAAAAATTCTGATCTCCTGTTTCAATATCCACAAATAACATACAGGATCTTTACACAGCAGTCAGGCTATTGGTTCCTCCGATCCATTACTCTTTTTGATCCACAAATCAGATTTTTTTTCTGCTTATCATAAGCAAGCAGAATAATGCAATTAAAGGTGAAGGGCAAATATAACTAGTGTTGCAAAAAAAACCCCTTTCAAACAAAGCTGCATATGCAGCACCCCATCTAGTCAGGTCAGGCACATTTCTGAATGAGAATTAATCCTGATCCAATGCAAGAGAATACAACTACATTTATCTGAAACATAACAGTCCCCTATCAGCAATAGACTGAGCCATAAAAAGACTAAAGACAGTTTTAGATACATGCTCAATATACGTATGTGTGTACATATGTATATATATATGTACATACCTGAGAGAATCAGCACCAAGCTTAGTCTTCACACCTTTCCTTATTATTTGATTTTTGTTTTATTAATAAGAACTAAACAATACTGATCTTCTCTACTGCTTGCTCAGTCATTCTGCTTTTCTCAGTGGGATTCAGAGCCTTCAAAACAGAATCAATAAAAATCTGCTTACCTAAACCAGTCTTTGAACTGATTGCTTAAATTAAACATGAGACATTAGGAAAATAACCTATTTAGTATGAGTGTGTCTTTACAGCAAAAAACCATTATCATCAATGATGCAAGCCTATGCTACTTTCTCAGAACGGATTTTTCATTGCAACTACTGATATTCTTAAACAGAATAATGGATGCAGTTGTGGAACTTGTTCACAATGCAAAGCTCAGCATCTAGATTTTGATTTCTATTTGTAGACTAGCTCTGCCTTCACTCTTTATGTGCCCTTATTTTCAAAATTGCTATGACAAAGAACTTTCTTGTTCTGTTTTAAAGTGCAAATTAAATCTTTCTTATGCCAACCTGGCAATGTTTAATAATGAATATAAAGTTGTACAGCTCCCAAGCACTTCTTCATGCAGTCCTTTAGACTGCCTACTAGCAGATCTTTCAGTCCCCAACCACATATTTTCTTGTTTCCTCAGCTGAATATTGAAGGATTTGAATGGATCTTTGAGATGCTATGCCACTAATCTTTTTAGTTTCAGGAAGCAAACCAACATAATGAATCCATCTCCTCGTACGTATTGTGCTTTCACAGTAGCGTAATTATAAATAGCCATAGAACTTTCTAGCTTCATGTTGTACTGTAAACCAAATAAAGCTCATAAAGGCTGCATTGTTAGTCCTGTTAATCAGCTTGTGATATGCTGTGTATCGGATAACAGGCAGTCTAAGTAAAGATAGAATGTGTCATAGCAGAGTTCAGAAATTTCAGGCTACTCTAGCTCATAAAAATGAATGAAACTAAGACTTATGAAATCAAAGTAAATCTGATTTGGAACTACATTTGGGAATTACAACACAGATAATCAGGAAGAACTTCTGAAAGACAGTTAAGAAAGGTGCAATCCTGGAACCAATTTTTAGGGAAAAAACATTTAGAGTCAGCTTCTTCAGCTTTCTATAGTTAACAAGTTTTGAAGATGCTAAGAAGGTATTTAGTACTGGAGAAGAAAATGCCTCATTTCAACTCTGTGCTTAAGAGCTATGTAAGCAAATATTGAGGTGGGGGCAGGAGAGAAGAAAGAGATGGCAAGCAAAACCAAGTATTTACTTTTCAAAACCACCTCCAGAAAAAAAAGCAGCAAACCATAATAAAGCAGCCTGAGGGGATGTAAAATAATACATTTTGTAACAAGGAAAGAAGCTGAAGCAATTGCTGCAAGTGGCAAAAGTGAAATATTTTCTTCACGCAGTAAGATTCTAATTGACAGGCTGACACTAGCTGAGGGGCTGGTAAAGCCAAACAAGAAAAGACTTTAACAGTCTTTTACGTAAAATAACAAAARGAAGGAAAGATAAGCAATAAGACAGACTACTTTGATAAAAATTACATTGTGAAAAAAACTACTGAGCAGTTATTTATTCTGATAATACATTAAGCTGGACATTGTGAACATCTCACCTCACAAATGACTTGAGCTAGCTTTAAAACAGCTTTGCGTTTTGAGAAATGTCAATATTTTTATGTTGTCTTCTGTTCATTTTTTTCAAGACACCCTACAGATTCAAGGAAGGAATGTAAGGGAGGAGAGAGAAGATTCAGTGTTTTCAGAATTAAACATGTTTTCCCAAACACAAAATACCCTGCATGAAGGGCATAGTAGAAAAGAATTCTAAAAGTGGTTGAACTCTGAGGGGTAAATGTTCCCCTCCTGCTAACATCTGGCAGGACTGGTTTTGTGGCCAACCTGCAATTCAGATGAAGTATTTATGGGTCTGTGGAGAAATGCATGATGAACATTTTGCTGCTACTGTTCTGAGCACTATTTGTCAAAGAATTAGGCACTTCAGGTAATGTCTGGTAACTTTATCAATGACTTTACAGTCTACTACTTTTAAAAAGGGAACATCAAGAAGGCAAGTCATCTTATCATCATTTTAAAAAACTCCAAACATTTCTCAACAGATTTTTTTAAACATCCAGTGTGGAGTATGTCAATAACAGAAGAGCCATCCTGAAATTTTTGCTTAAGTAACATTTAAAGTAGTCAACTATTTTCCTCATATTTTCTTATTTTTCATTATCACATTCAAAATCAAGAGCAAAACAAAGAAATAAACTAAACTAAACTCAAATAAAATGGAATAAGATTCTTGTTTGTATCATGGAGACATATCTTACATTTTTTAGAACATATAAATTGTTTGGGCTTCATCATACGGCAAACTGAAAGGGAATGTCCTAAATCATGAATCATCATCAAGTAAAGCAAAACACCAGTGAACTACTTTTTGTTGTTCTAGAGACAGACTTTGCCATCTCTAGACACTGCTGACACCTTTTTCATCCAGACTGTGGTACAGAAAAATATGCTCATTTTGTAGACTGAATGAGAAGGCAATATGTGACTAGCCCAAAATTAGAATCATATGTTTGAATCTTATCTTCTAAAAGGATTTCAGTGAAATACAAAAGGATTTATACAACATTAGTCTTCAAAACTGAATTTTTAGTTCTTCAGTTTCTAAATTTGTTTGTTGACTAAACCATCATTCATTCACTCTACATATTGATACAACACTAAATAGAAGTGAATGAGTGATTTGGAAAAACAGCTAAGACAAAMAAAAATAATGAAAAGGTTTTTTCTATATTTTTTCCATCAGTGCATGCAGATCATAGAATAAATATACAGGTTCCATGGTTGACAGTTTTGACCTAACTTTAGAACAGTATTAAAATAACTTTATTCACATTTTATATAACGACCCAAACTTGCTGACATTAGATCAAAGGCAAAAGCTAGAATGGATATTGTTGTTTACTGTTTGATTCAACAGTAGAAATACAAGACAAATGAAAAAGAATAGCTAATCATATTTAAATAAAGCAAATACTGGATAGAAGCCAAATCAAAACTGATTCATCTTGCTAAAATCAATTAGTTTGAAACATGTAAGTAGAAGATGGAAAGAAGGGAAAGGAAGGTCCTGCTAAACCCTGAAGTGCATGTAGTATATATAATGTACACATCATACCTCAGTCTGGAGATATTCTCAAATTTTCAATTTAAACTTTGTAGATCAAATTTCTGTTATTAATGGTGGGTCTAACTGTAATGTTTGCATTTGGGTACAACTGAAATAATGCACTGGACATCAGGGTTAATACTTTTATCACTGAGAAAGAATTTTCACTGCTAAGTTAATTCTTCTACTCTGGTCTAGTCTTCACTGGTGCACTGCAACATTCATTTCTCCAAGACTAAGAAAGTTGGATATACAATTAGTAACTTTCTAAGTACAAATGTGCTCTACCTTGTGCATATACACCTTCACGCACACATACAGACACAAACTAATTAGGAGCTATGGTTCCTTCAATCTGTTTTAACTCCCTATGCATTTTCTTCCACAGCAGTGATCACACAGCTTCATGAGGGCAATGTGAATAAAAACAAACATCCTGCTAGCAGTTTGTATCAAGGGGATGATCTGCAAAACTAAAAGGTCTGTCTCCCTCTAAATTCACCAAAGCCTTCCTCAAATGAGGAGAAACTTCACATGAAATTCTACACGAAGATCAGTCCTGCCATGTTTTCTTCCTGTTCAGGAGCTCCGAGGTATTCCTGTGATGAAGACAGCAAAATTTCCTTATGTGCTCAGCTAACTCCTGAAAGATGGACCAGAAAGTCGTCAAGTTTATATTTTAGATAATAAGACCGCAAGAGGTGTTTCCCCTCACACACTTTGCCTGTTAAAAATACAACACAAACAAAGGAACTCTAGAAAATCCATCCAATCTCAGGAGAGAAAATAGGAAAGCAATTAAAAAGAAAAAAAAGATGATGATGGTGAACTGCTGGCTCAGAAGCTGAAGACTCTAGTTTTGTGTTGCATTGGGTCATATTCCAGTGGGAGAAGGGCCTGTTCAAATGGACCTGCCTGCATCACACAGATAGAAGGAGCTAATCTTCTTAGCCAAAGAGTATTTTAAATGCCTTCTTCATTGCTCAAACTAATAATGCATGGAAATCATGCAGTGAAGGCAAAAGTAGCACGAACTCACTGTGCAGGAACATCCTTGACAAGGAATGTGAAAAGAATGCATTTTTTTCAACTGCTTATGTGCCCATGCCAGAGCTTTGGGTAACAAGCACAGGAAATTAGAATATTCAGATATTAACGAGAAGAAATTTGATTCAGTGGTCAGTATAGAAACTTGTGTGATGACTTGCTTTACCGAACTTTTAAAAAACACTGTTTATAACACACATGTAGTTGTGGAATTCCGTATTAGCAAGTATTTTGATGAGTAATGGGGTTGATAAAGCTTGGTTTCCTACAGATGCATGTCCTAAGCACACACACAAAAGCACACACCCCAGCTCCTACTTTCATATCCCTTTGGGCTTCACTCCTCCTCTGCATTTTCTCCAGTTTCTTTCCACTACTTTTTTAACTCTCTGCTCAATACAGTCAGTCTGCTTCCCATAAACACCAGCTGGGCAAGGAGCAACACATATCATGGCTGGTTCCAAGTTATCTCTCTGCTCATGTTGCAGCTTCTCCTTCATTAGTTTGGAACCCTCTTCTGCTTCACAGCAGCACATTTTCATAAAAATGTATAGATGCTAATAATCTTTGGGAAACCCTTTGTTAAAATTTGGTTGAAGTTGGCCAGCGGTCAGAACTTATTAGGGGCAACTGACAATGCAATCACATCAGCCTTGTTTCAGGAAGAAACTACAGAAGAGAAACGTTAGTAATTTTATTTGGTACCACCAGTCTTTCTGGTAATTCAGACACAGTATGCCTGTGGATCTCTGGGATAACAACAACAACAACAACAACAACAACAAATCTGGGAGTAGGCACCTTAATACTGTATTACACTGAGCAGGACAACAAAAGGAGTTTTTTCAGTATAACATCTCTTTCCAATGTGTGAAACTGCCCTGCATTAACATGGGAGACATATTGGCTAGAAGTCCAGCCCACAAAACCAATATCATTAGGATACCTATCATTTTTTAAGAAAACTTTCTAACATGAAATGCTGCACTCAAAACAAGGTTTCTCTGTTTTGAATGTCATTATGACCTAATCACTGGACTGGTAGCAGCTAGCTGCCTAGAAGCCAGCAGTTATGACTGGATTACATTAAATATGTAAAAGAAGAGGATATTCCAAGTGAGCAGTTATATTTAGACTTTGTTTCTGAAAGAGGCTATTTCCAGAGTTAAAGGAAATTATAAATGAAGCTGACTCTAGAAAAGTGTAAACAGCGCAATACAAATAAAAAGAAAAATCTCCGAAATGGAAAAAAATGTCCACATGTTAAGAGACATGACCATTTTGGCCAAAATTCTCCTCCTGGTTAAATGTTTATGTGAAGATGGCAATCAGGAAAATAAAAGTAATAGATGACAATACAAAATAAGAGAAACAACAATCTATACAAATTAGAAGTTTTTGCCAGTATAATAAATTCACATGGAGAGGTAAACAGTTGATGGATCTCCTGAAATAAAAAGAGTAAGACTGAATTTTGAAGGATCTCCTCCATTCTGCMCTACCTGGATACTGGCAGGAACAATTTAGCTCACAAAGTAAAAATATACAGCTGGTCATTTTCAATATACTATAGATACTATTACTGATTCTTCTTCCTTCTGTTTAATGGCGTCAATACACATTGAAAGGGATTCAGGACAAAATGAATTCTGGAGAATCTGATATTGAAGCATTCCCCCTATAGCAAAGCAACAGCCTGATATTACACTGTCAAGCCTTTGTGACCCATTGTAAGACACACAGATTATTAACACTTTAAAAGCAAAATATCAAAGGGTCAAACGGATTCCACAGCACAAATTGGAGATCAAAGCTACACATGCAGTCTCTAGCCCATGCTCAGATTATCACTCTACAAAATAATGACTGCTGGCATACAGAGATTACTTACTGCAAGAAAAGCAATGTGTGTCTGAGACTTTCCTACGAAGAATATGAATTCAGAAAACAGCTTGCAGGTTGTGTCACCTACCATACCTCAGTCATTTAAGTCATTTAAGGATGACATAGGGTTAGCTGTCTAAAACAACTTGCTTTTTTCACAGATACAAAAAATTCCATTAAAAAATCATCAATTTTGTTACATTAGGAGATAATTAAATCCGCTAACACTTGAAGGCAGAGTTAGCCTCCCTACCCTATTTTGAATCATAAGTATATCAAAATTTGTCAAGTAACATAGGGGAGGAAGAATATGTTCTGTTTAGATATGGTTTATAAGAAATGAAAATAAGACAGAACAAGTAACCTTCAGACTGAGACTCTCTCTTTAAATTCTGATGTCTTCCCTATTTCACATTGTTGCAAGCCATCTGTGAACTCATTTAAACAGTGAAGCAAAAGCCAAAAAGACATTGTCTTTAGGAGCAGCATACAGTAAGGAGAGTAGAGATTGAAGCTGTTTTGCAAAAATTCATCTCCTTTTCTATCCTCTCATCATGATTTTAACTGTATTTGAGTAACAAATGCAACATAATATTTTCCAGAATGTTCATACTCTTTACATTTTATTTTGCTGCTTGTTTCATGGAGGCTTTTTGGGAAGAGAACAGGGAAGAAGAAAAGAGAAAATCCTCCAAACATAGGAAATGTAGTCACCTGGAAAGTTGGAATTTAGGGATAAAGGTTTGAGAAAAGTTTCCCAGGCAGACAGCCACATACCATATTTGCTAAGGAAAGTAACTTTTCAATTATTATACTCTCTTATCCTTTTCTTCCCTGTTCCTCCCAGTACTCTCAGTATCATCCTGCATTTCTCTTGTATGGAAGACTGTCTTCTTTTTGGTCAATCACATGACACCTGTGTAAATCAAATCAAATTAAATGTTCCTGCTAGGGTTAAGAGCTCTACTTTTGTAACTGCCTGCACAGGGAAAGAACAATGGAGTCAGACAACCAAATGCAAATCCTCTATTTAGTAGCACAATGTTAGTTTTGACTATATTTGCTGCTTTCCTCCCTCATTCTGTTTCTTGATTTCAACATAAAATGATTTCATCATGATTACAAGCTCACATAACTCTTTATTTGCATGAGTTTCCTAATGATTCCCTGAGGTGAATTTTCAAATTTTGAGAGAGGACAGTCTTGTGTTTTATCAGGCTGAATATTATTCTCTGCTTTCAAGAACTGCAAACTCCTGTCAGTTCTTTCTATTCAAGTTATGTTTTTAATCATGATGTTTATGATTGTGGATCCTTAGGAGGGAAAAGATTTGTATTTCCTTTCCCCACTATCTTATACATGCTATTTCTGCTGATTTGCAGATACATATATTGCTGTCACTGTATTTTACAAGCTGTATCTAGGTTGCTTCCACTAAGCCTCAAACACTCCCCAGCCATGCTCTCATTTGCATTCTTTTATCATTTAGTCAATCAATATATAAAATCCTGACATGAAGTGGTTTATGCCATTTGAGGATTTATCTAGCTCCTGCAGGGTACTAAGCCCAAGCAGCAGAGAATCCCTTGATGTACTGATACCATTAATAATGTTTAAGACTTAGTCACAGCTGTAGTTGTTAAATACAAAGAAATAGATGCTGTCTGGTAGCAATATTTAATATCATTAAGCTACCACATACATTGACAAATACAGCCATTTAAAAGCAAATTGAAGCTTTCTAATTTCTTTTCCTTCGTGACTAAGCAACTGCATTAAAGAATTGGTTTTCAGACTTCAGCAGGCAGAACTTGACTGCAGATGAAAAGGATTTAGCACAACGAAATCCAGCTCCTTAAAACATCCTGAATAATCTGGAAGTTCCATGTGACAAGTTCCAAAATAGCAGAACTCCAGGCACATATTTCATCCTAGGCCATGGACTAGGCCATTTTATGAAAGATTGTTGCATGATAGTTTCAAGCTTTCTATTGCTTTCCCTGCTCTCCCCAGAGATACAGTATTATTTTGTTTCCATAGTAGAACTGATGTTTTTTCACATCAGAAAAGTTCCTGAAGCATAAAAAAAAAGGATCTGATATGACAAGCATTGCAAACACAGTTAACAAGCTATTTTAATTATCCTCCTAAGAATTTTGCATTTGCACTCTGATCATCATCTTCTTCACAAGCTTAATTATGCCTCATTTGCTCATTCTGTGCTAATCACAGTGAGTATCACAGGTGGAAAGAGGGGTCTGTACTGTAACTGAAACCTCAGGTAATTGCTGTATTATATTAATTTATTATTTTGCCATTCTTTTTAATAAAACAAGAGAAGATGAGCTTATCTTTGGACAAAATTAAACAAAAAATGAACCTTGGAGTTTGCTGGCAGTATGAATATTGATTAGGAAGCCAGGGCTTTTCCACAGCTGAACAGCAATATTGGCTGACTACCTCGTGTGAACATCCATCAATCTAAAGATCATCACTGGCCCGATGACCGAAGAAATGAAGAAAATCATACTGCTATCATCTGCATGACCATTTTAAAGATTAGTATTAATAAATTCTGATTCTTCTGTGGAGGAAATCTTTCCACAAACTTGACCTTTGAGAAAGCCAGAAAGAAGAGCAGCTGGGATTAAATGTGCTCTGTGAGTCAAATACTGGATACTTATCCAGTTACAATTCAAAATTTATGCACTTCTAACACTTTAAAGTCAGTAGGAATTACTGCATGGTGATTGAGGAGAGACTTAGTAAAGACCTCAGTGCATCATAATTTAAGGCCTGGTGCATTGTTTCTTCTAAGTTTGGGTAAGGCCTGGATTGGCTCATATAGAGTGATCAATCTTTATTTAATTTAGGTTGCTTTTTGAGATACATCTATAAACTGTATTTAATTAACCTACTGAGACACATGACCACTGTTGCATACTCACAAGAATTTTTAGCACAATGCCAAGCCTTAGAATCTAATACTAGAAAGAAATGGCTGTCAGTCTTTACACATAACCACTGACCTTCAAATCTGTGATATACTAATTACACAAAATGTTAAGCTTGAAAAGCATCAAATGCTAAGTTTAAAAAAAATACAGAATTACAAGGTATTCAGCATTTGAATATATGCTATTTGATGGCTTACCTGAACCAAATTCCATCCTTTTAGAGATTCAGCAATGATAGAAGTAACTGTTGCACATACGCCACCAAAAACCATCAGATGGTTAGGTCCATATTTTATTGCATCATAGAAGGCTTTGAGTCCTTTTGCATTGTCACACTGGAAAAAAAATAATGGCAATATTCACCATCTCAAATAACATAATTAACTAAGAAATAAACTATTAGGCAGGGGAAAATTTCAGGGGGTTGAAGGGATATCTAGTATACAATTTACAATATATAACATTTTATGGCCCAAATATGAAAAATTTGAGCACTCTGTTCTGGACCTCTAATGCACTATATGTAAAATAATGGAAAAATCCCTCCTTACATCTTTCAAAATCTCTCCTGTCTTCCAAGCCAAAGCTGTGACATCTGAATTTTGATATCACCATTTGACAAAGAATAAAAAATCAGCAACAAGAAATGATTACTGAAACTTTTTCTACATTCAGAGCTATTATTTCCCACAGCAAAATTTGGAACTTAATACTAGATGCTAGAAGGACTTCTGTAGTTGGAAGACAGTTTAGCAGTACTCTTGATCTCTTTTTGTAAAGAAGATTCTATTCATAATGAAGACTCCTAAGTAACCTTTCCTTAAGGTCAAACTTCAGCATTCTGTACCAAAAAAATATAGTAGAGAGCCTGTCATTTAGAAAGACAACACAAAGTTTTCAAATATATAAAAATATTCTTTTAAAGTGCTATGAATTAATTTATCTGATCTCACAGCTGACCCTGTTTTGAGCAGGAGGTTGGACCTTCTCAGGTCCCTTCTAACTTGACTTACTCTGTGATTCTCTGGCAATTAGTTTGATCACTTTTTCAAGTGTAAAGAACTTTACCGTAAATCTGAGCTTTAAAAGTGAAAAACAAAGAGGATCCTAGTCAATATTGCAAAAGATATGAATATCGGTCCTGGATTAGAGTAGTATCAATCTTTCGTAATATCTTATGTAGCCATGGTTTAATTCCAGCAGAGCATTAATAAAACATGTCCCTAAAGTTCAGAATTTAATTCCAAAACATACTGGCAGTCAGGGTTCCCAACAGGCTGCACAGTAGATGCCACTGTTCCCAGGAGCAGTAGAGTCTTTATCTCTCCATCTTTTTAAAACATAATTCTCTTCCTTCTTTTCCCTCCTCTAGAAAATCTTCTTTAAATATAATCTTTATAAAAACTATGGTACACTACCCTCCAATGTTTCATTATAGCCATTCAATAAACCAGTTCATTTACTATCAGCATCCAAGTAGTAACTGCATTGCATTCTGTTGAAAGAATAAAGATTTTAACTAAGAAGTTTGCAAGCTTACATTAATCTTCTTACTGAATTAATATTCTAAAAGAAAAATTATTCTATTTGCATTCTATTTGCAAGAATGGAATTACTGCCCTTACTTATTCAAAAGGATACAGTTTTGCACTGCATAGATTTCTTTTTAATTGTATAATGTATTATAACTTTTCCCCCCTTATTACGTTAGATATATATATCCAGAAAAAAAAAAAAACAAACCACTGAGTGTGGCAGAGGCTCGCTTGTCAGTTTGATGGATTGGTGGAAAACTCACATAGAGAAAGAATTAAAATTGTGATTACTGGAGCAAGCAGTGTCCTCCACCCTTCCTTCCCCACCTCCCTAGTTAAATATCAGTTTATGCTTATTCAAATGCAGCTTGAATGCTCTACTACTTGCTTAGTTCTATAAGCAATCAAGGAACCAAGGATGCTAAGGCTTGGCACAATAAATGTGAACTTATCTGACATTTAGCCAAGTCATTTCCCTCATGCACCTCACCACTTCAAGCTGCAGCAACAGAGATTATTCTATTGGTTTTCATATCAACTCAAAGCCACAGAATATAATTAATATTTTTTACAATTACGGAATGTGTTTTCAAGGTTTCACTGAGTAACAATTTAGGAAGAGTACAGGTCATGTATGAAAGGAGGAGGATGCTGATAGTAAAACAACAGTTGGAAACTGCAGCCCATGAAGTGGTACACAAAAGGTACAGAGAAATAAAATGGTAGTGTACCTATGGTACTCTATCTGAAATAAAATTCATACTAAAATTCACCATTATATCACAAAACACTGATGGATTTTTAACTAATATTTGCCTGCATATTGTTTCTTTAGACCCTGACCTCGCTGCAGTAAAGTAAATCAAACTTTATGCAGCTGTAAGGATCTGTGGGATAATGGTCTATGATTATCTGTGATCCTCCCTGCTGTGGGGAAAACAGTGGATGCAGGGTGATTTGCGGTCTGATGCCCATGTTGGTGAGGGGTGAGGCAACGCCCAGGGCAAGGCAGAGGTCCCACCACTCGACTTTGCTCCACCCAAAACGACACCTGGGGCGAGGCGGGAGTCTTGCAGCCTGGTGTTGTTGCTAAGGGCAAAAAACAAAAAAGGCCAGCAGCCACTGACACCCTCTGCTGAGCTCAACAAGGACCAATCATCCCACAGTGTTTGACTCAGCCTCACCTTGCCAAGAGTATAAATTCAGTACATAAACGATCCTCCATTTTGAGGACAAGAACACCGACCTACGGCCGGGCCAAAGGGCCTGGACCTCTCTCCTCCCCAAACAGGGACGCCTTCTTGGTAAGGTTTACGCCTCTGACAATGTTGGACGTTACCCCGGGAAAAATACCGTTGCTGAAAGCGCTTAATTATCAGTTTGAACTCAGAAAAAGTAGAATTTGTTGCAGTAAGTGCGTTTATCACCGGCAATCCTGAACCTGTTGATCTGTTGCTTTAATAAATTGTTTATTTTGATCAACTTTGCGAATCTGACTCAGTGAAAGTCCTTTTGAGGAGGGCTCTGGCAGGCAAATGTTGATTACCCCTTTTCCTCCCTTCACGTGACAGTAGCAGGATCCAAGCAGGCAGATTCCCTAAGAAATTCAGGATTGCTGATGATAAGGCTTTTTCTTTGTTATTTATTTGATCTTTTCATGTTTATAAAGATATTTGCACAAAAACATTGAACCCTTCACAATTCAATTTTCAATCACACAGTGATTCTCTTCGAAAGGCATGCTGAATGCTTCTTTTATCCTCCCTAAAGTCAAAAGCTTCATATTGCTGAAATATATTACTGATCAATCCAAAGTACTTACTTATGCAGTTCTACTGAATGCGATTCAGCCATAATCCTACCATGCTCTCATTGTTGTTCTTTCTTCCTGATTGGTCTCAGACTCTCTGTGTTTTAGCCCACCACAAATAACCAGAGGAGTCAGTCTGCTATTTGAGCAAACTACCAAATTAGTCCAAAGTATGTCCCAGAGATGAACAAAAAGAACTTAAAACTGTGGCCACAAGTGGAAAGAAACAAAGGGAAAAAATGAGAAAGATAGGACAAAGCAGAACTTCACATTTGTTTAATGTCACATTTCACAACATACTCTGCATATAACATTCATCCCTGAAAGCAACATAACAGTCTGTCACAAGCTTTAAAAAATAAATGTTCAGATAAAAATAATACCTCTATCTAGCCAGACAGACAAGCCATTACAAAAGGTTTCTCCCTGTCTCTAGTCCGAGGAACGTGTTCCCCAACCCTTTTTAAAAAACATGACTTTTTAGAGATCCCAGAAGGCCACTCTTGCTGCTTATGATCCTCTTTTACCGAACCCTAATGTAGCCCTAAAGTGGGCAATTTAAACATTGTTGAAAGGCAACAAGTACAGATGCCAGAGAAATGCTCACCATATAACCAAATGAGTTCTTGAATCATGGTAGCCAAGTGACTATAGCTAGCTCCATGAGCAAAGCTATGCAGCAATCTAATTACAATACCACAAAAGCTTGCATAACAGGCTAAGTGTACATTCAAAAGCAGAGGCTGCAGAGTCCTGGCTGTATGCAGCTGACAAGAAGCTGACTGGCTTATTATTTGGAGCATGACTAACAACAATGAACGGGAAAGAATCCCTCCTAAAATGTCAGGCACTTTAATGATAAAAAATATCATCCGAAGGAGCCAACGCTGCTTTTGCTAGATAGTTTTGCTCTTTCACCTAAATTGCCATTAACACTGCTATTTTGCTAAGCTGAACTGCAGCCAGGTCACTTTTGACTCTCATATAGGAACAGACAAACACGCTGTGCTGTTGATCTGGACTGTCTGTTGAAACACTGAGGATGGGCATAATGCATTTGGTTAGAGGAATCTAGTACCATAACTGTAACTTCAAATACTTGTGATTTGGTAAGTGCTACAGTTTTCTTAGGAAGAAAACACACTAATTGCTGTGTCTAGTCTCATTCAAAAGCCAGTAATAAACCATGTAACAAAATGAAATAATTATATTAAATGTATCTCTTTACATACTGACTTCATGAAGATTATATGGACAACTTTACACTGAGAAAGATCAGCAAAGCACCAAAGGCCTGTAAAGAGTTTTACCTCTTACTGAAGCAAAGACTTACATCAGAGATAGAGCCTGGCAAAGGTATAGTTCCCATTTCCAAGGGAAATAAGAACCACTTATTTGATTAAGAAAAATAGCCAGATGAACTTCTGCATAAGAGAGGAATAGAATGAGTTGGGGGGGCTGAAGACAACCTTCCTGAAACCTCCTTAAATGAGAGACTGTCAGATAAGAACTATCACCCTCCACCAAGAAAGGAATTGGAGTGAACAGGGAGAAAGTACAGCCTGAAGCATAACAGATGCACAAGGACAAGAAACCTCACTGGAGAGAATAGGAAGGGAGCTGGATAAAAAAGAGACACCATCTCCGCTGCACCCAGTGTTTAACAGATTGTCCTCTATTTCAGCTGCACAGGGCATCACTGAGGTCAGGACAAGCAGAACTGACTTCTGCTGGTTGTTAGTTGTAGGAAGGCTGTCTGGCAGACAGTGAGATATTGGGGTGTGTATACAAACCCTCAGGGCCACAAGAAGTGTGACACAGTGAAAATCCCTAATGCTGAGAAAGGAAATTTATACTTGTCTGGTGTGTGAAGTTTTGCTGACTCCTACACCATTGACAGGTTTGAGTAATTATAGGAGTAGCAGATGAACAGGTACTTGTAGTTTAACTGATCTAGTTAGATTTGCAGTTTTACAAATAGCAATGAGAATTGTGAATAGACACACCAGTCAGAAGCATGATTATATTTAGACTTCTAGTTGTTGGATAGCTATGCGGTTAGCTGTATTCCAACACAACTCTACTTGTCTCAGTAAAAGTAAACCTGAGAAAACATTTTGATATCTATTGAGCTACTGACTACTAAGGTTAGAGATCTTTTGTGATGAGAGGGAAGAATCAACAGCTGTCATCAGCATATGGAAATATTAAACTTTTTAACTTTTCAGCAGAACTCTGCACTGAATATCACTGGAAAGAGAAGTTCATACTACCTGAAGAGAGCTCCTTGAAGAAAGAGAACAGTGTTAAATAGCATTATTTGTATCTACCTCTGAACATCTTGCTCAAGAACTAACTCCATACTACACTATCAGCATGAAAGGAGCTAAGAGATGAGGAATACCTAATTAAATGTATGATTTTCCTTCACTTCCTTAAAGTGAATGCAATTCAGTTAAGAACCTATAAACAACTTTTCTGAGCTACACCAAAGGTCCATCAGATTAACATCCTATGCCTGGGCTATGGGCAGGCCATGCTTCTCCTGAGAGAGAAGTCTTCAGATGTCTGCAGCTTAGGGACTTTCTGAGCCAGAAATTCAATTTTTGCCTTTAATAGCCCTTGCTGGATTTTCCTTTCATGAGTTTGTCCAACTGCTCTTGAAACCATCACTTTGACATCCGCAACATCCTGTGGCAATGTCGTTATCCACTGAATGGATCCTCCTTTCCTTTGTTCTAAACTTCTTCACACAGTGCTGTTAGCTGTGTAAAGTCTTGCCATGTGATCTTCTGAATGCTAAAAGTTCACAGATGTATGAAAAGAAATTGAGCCAATTCATAGATCAAAAAACAGTCAAGAAGTTCATAATACATTGACAGTGATTTTCTCAGGAAACTCCTGAATCACAAATCATTGGTGGCTAGGACAGTGTTCTGGAGAAGTAGGATTAAAGGTTTTCCCTATCCTTATGTGGTCTGCAAATTATCTGTTCCAGGACAATGCTGAGAACTTGTACTACTTCTTGGTCCAACCCACTATAGCCATTCCTGTGTTCTCTATTTAAGGGATTAAACAAACAAACAAAATTTCCACCACTACCACCACAAACCTCTGTATGTCAAGACTGAAATGAATTCACCCCAAACTGTGGGGGTCTTCTATATATGCTTCCCAATGTATAGTGTGAGCCTTCTCTATCGTCTTTTAATTTTAAGTACTAGCAATCAGATTTCATTTTGGTTTAGAAAGAATGGATAAAGAATCAAGGGACTTCATCTGTTCAAAGAAATACTTCCCAGTAACTTAACTCCCTCGTCTTGACACTTTTTTATCAGCCACACTTTGAGACTTCACCTAGCAACTTCTTTATCTAATCCTGCCTGCTGTACAGGCTATAGTTGACAGAATGCTGCTGCTAAGGTACTGGTGTTTAACATCCCACTTAACAACTTATATTCTGCCTCTGATACCGCCTACCTCACCTACCACCACACTGGCTCTCTAGTGACTGTGACCACTACCTCTTCTGTCCCCAAATTGCCTAAGCAACTGTCTAAACACTCTGTGAAGGCTCAACTTCTTGCTCAGTGTCATTTATTTTTTCCTGGTTCACTACTATTTGGCACCTGAGTTCTCACACATTATTTGGGAACTGAGTCCACCCAGCAAGACAAACAAAAATTTCCTCTCTCTCCTTATAAGAGGAGTATACCCACTTTCTACAGTTTTATCCACTTATCATTTTTTCATTTATCATGACTTCTATTTTCTGTCTCTTTACTAGTTCATCTAGTATATAACATTTACATTAGAAGATTCCAGTTTAAGAACTTCAGTATGAAATGGAGTTGGAATGTAGCAAGTAGATAAACCCTGTGTAATCAAAACTGACTCTACCTAAGTTTCCAGTGATTAAATATGTAGTAACAACAGAGCTACCTTGATCTGTAACTATTCCACAGAGAGAAGTTTAGGAGATCATTCAGAATCACTTTGCATAATGATATGAAGATCACTGTCTTTTAATAATGTGATTCCTAAGTCTTTTGAAAAAACAGAACTTACCTGAATCACTTAGTTCTAGTTGCTAGCAGTATTATAATGTTTTAGGACTAGCATCATTTATGTCACTGTTTCATATTGCTAATATAAGACTTCTAACCATTCTCATGGTGCATTATAAATAACATACTTTCAAAGGCCTCTGATATGTCCATCCAATATCTTAAAAGATAATTTATAAGGCCTACATATTCTAAATTGTGTTCACAGTCCTCACTTTGGGCGTTTCATTAATGGTTCTGGTACCCATGGAGTTAGGCCAGAAATCCTCTGAACTCAGAAAATTTCAGTATCTGTATCACTCCTCTTCAACCTCATTCATTTCAGTCTGGTAGGACCACTTCATGCTCTTAAGGCAGCATGCTCATCAGCAATAAGGGGTAGTGACTTCCTTCCATGTGTCCATAATATTTCAGTTAATGCAGACTCTCAATTTATCTAATGCTTTTCTCAGACAGGATTCTTGATCTTAAGCTTAGCTTTAACTGGCTGCAATAATGCCTTTTCTTTGCAGAGTGACAGTTTCTTCTTCAGTGGTTCAACCAGAGTTAGTGAACACAAACATTATTATTGTACCGAGGGAACTCAATTTCAACTTTCATTTTGTTTCTCCTCTTGTCGGACATGCCATTATGTCTGGAGTAATGTTATTTTCCCACTGTGTCTAGCTGTACCACTGATCTCATGCACAGGTTGTTCTGGGGCTATATGGTGGTGAAATTCATAATTCAGGTAACACTGAGCAGGACTTCTGTAAGCCAGCGGACATAAATTCAAAACATTAACATCTCGTTCTGAATAGCATTTGGGCCAAGGCCTTAGAGAGATCTGATTGTACATTATGTGCAATTGATCAGATCCCTCAGTATAATATATTGAGTCCTCCTGGATTATTCTGCAGCTAGATCTGTCATCTAGCTAGAGCTTGAATTAGTGTTGATTCAAAGATTCTAGGACCAGAAGGGACTTCTACAACATCTGCACTATATCCAATCACCCGCAACATACAGCCCATTGTATTTAACTCATTCACTTGTGCATCAATCTCAAATATTACACAAGATAATTTTATAGATGTTTCGTAATTAGCAACATTGATTAAAATGGATGAAAGTTCACACACAATGCTGTCTCTTTTTAGGAATTTTTTTCAAGCATCCTTAAAACTTCATGTGGCTATTTGCATTCTTGATTTTATAGCAGAAATATTTAGCAAAAATTTTACATCTTGTTTTTAATAAAAAGCAAAACTAAGTCTTTGTGGAGTGTTGTTTTCTCTGACATCCCAGTACTCAAACACTTATCAGATATTTTGGTATATTTCAGTATTAAAGGGGAGGAGAACAGTCCCTTGCTCACTTCTGTTTCTTCCTATGTAATCGGTACTGCTGCATTTTTGTTACGCTTTTTGGAAATAAATGGCATTATGGAAGTTCATAAAATTTTGGAAAAATGGTGTAGAAAAAATAATATATTCAAAGATATTTGAAAAACAAAGAACACATCCTGTTGTTGAGAATAAGCAGGCTCAAACTCCTCCAGCTTTTCCAATTTTTACCATAGTTCAATATCACAGTGTTTCCTAACAAAACAGAGAATTAATTTTAATTATTCATTAAGATGAGGAAAATATTTACGTTCTTTATTTGCAGCAAAAGGCTTTTTAAAATTCTCCTAGCAAATCAGTAGTGTTTTGGTATTTAAGTAACCTCAGAAGGTGCTAATTGTTTCAGACACTTGAGCCCCAAGATCATTATCACTTAAATTTATTGATGTAAACTACATACTATTTTGTTGCCTCTCATTTTGAGAGAAAGACATGTACTGTAGTCAATTTACAAGGTTATTTGCTAGTTGCAGCCCAAGTACAAATTGAAGTGCTAACGGAGATAATTTTGGCAGGCTCAACACATAGTCACTAATATCAATTGTTCAATTTGGTACTTGCCTCATTTGATGTCTTCACATTTCTTTTTCTTCCCTTCACTCATCACTGTTTAATATTACACTTCCATAAATAACCTGTCTTTTCATAGATCACAGCAGATCTAGTCACTCTCTATCTGAATATTTAGGTTAGATTTCCTTTCATTCCATTATTGGTGCCATTTTACAATATAAGGAAAGTCACAAAAGTTAAAAGATGTGTGTGATCACATTTAAACATGATAAACATGCTTTTCTAGATCTAGAGGATGAGCACTGCAGAAGGTTTGTCTTTAAGCATGAATAATCAAAATAGTTTCTTAATACAGTACTTCCTTCTACTTTTAGTTAAATTGATTTTGTGAAACAACCTTTAAAAAGTTTAGTTTAAGCAATGTTCACTTTTTATTATGCTTACTATTGATAGGGTAACATTTGTTCCTTTCTCCAGAAGATAGTGTGACAATCAATCTTTGAGCATTGTAAGTACTGCCTGAATGTCACTAAATTCAATAAGATATTGATTAGAGGTTAAATGCATGTCCTTAATCATGCCTTGATGACTTTATACACAGACACTATACATTATGCTCTTTGATTCATTCATGTTATCCACATGTATGTTTTAAAAGCATAAATATTACCTTCTGTTTTTTAATAAGAGGATTATTTTTCCCAGGTCATTTTGTGAGAAAGAAAGAATATCTAACACAGGTAAGGATCACCATCTCTGAACTGTTGACTTCCACCTTTTTAGTACACTGAAAACTGAAGTTTAACTTAACTGCAGTTATGCTCTTTGCAGCAAATAAAAGGAATGACTGAAATAAGAAGAAACTATAGAAGGAGACAGTCCGAATTTATAAACAACAATCAAGAATCTCTTGTCAATGGAAGAAAATGGAAGTGAGCCAGTGAAACAAAACATTTGAAGTAACAGCAGTATACATCATAGTATGCCTGGCATCTCACTTCTGAGTTATAAGGTGCCACTGAAACAGAGATGGGAGTGCAATGATATTTTGAAAAATCACCTGGCCATCACCATTCAGCAATAATCAGTTGTGGGAGAAGTTTGGAATATGAAGTCTTTCTTTCCCATGACCTACTTGCTCCTGAAAAAGATTCCAGTTTGTAAGGGTAAAAGGGAAATATATTTCTTATTATTTCTTTGAGAAGAAATTAAATTAAGACATTATTTTGAGTGTGAAAAGATTGGAAAAAAGAGTTCTTCAACAGCTTCCTGATTGAGTCTCATACTGAAATAGACTGTGTGTCCTATATGTGCTCCAGCAACAGGGTTGTCTTTCTGTTTACACAGCTGCAGAAGTTTCACTTTAAATAAACTTAGGGAGGACAAGAGGCAGGAGAATATGCCTAGTGGTTTAAGGAACTCATCTGAAAACCTTGCTTTCAATTTAGACAGCTTTATCTATAGAAGACTTCCAAAGCCTTCAGAATTGTTCTTGTAACTTCTAATAGTCTCTTACCTAGAAGACATGAGAAGATCTCCTAAGCTACCACAAGGATGTCTGTGGCATTCTTGAGATACATTTAAGTCCCAGGAAGTGGTCAGAAAGCATATGATATTTTTGAAAAATAAGATTAAATGCTTTCCCTTTAGAGTAAAATCTTGGTTGTGAAGCGTGCTATGTGGTATGCAGCATGACTTTTTCTGAAGCAATATTATATGAAATTCTATTTTTTTCATCAAGAATTTTGGAAACACAGACACAGGGCAGAATAAAAATACAACTGACAAAGTGAGAAACAAAAAATGGCTTAATGAATTAAGAAGAACAAAAATAAATTTCTTGACCCAAAGATCAAGAAAATCTAGTGTGATACATCTATGCTTTTTAATTAAAATCTTCCTGTGATGTAAAACAGTTGAATTTTGTCTACAGTGAATGAAACCCTCCTAAACTAATTTATTTAAGAAGTAATAATCTGTGATCATTTGGATAAGCTACCACTTAAATTACCCTGTAAAAGCCAAATGAAATTCATTTGGCTTAAACTGTAGCGTAGCACTGGACTACAGTCCAGATCTAGAAACTCTCAGAGCCCACGGATCAGGTTAGGTGCCTGCTCCCTTGTCCCAAAGACTAAAGTATCTATTTCCTCCTATTCCACCAGGCTGAAAAACAAATTTTGAATGGTGACTTGGCTTGCCTTAGTTATGTCTACAATACTGGACTTTGCTAGTAAGTAGAATATGCCTGTAATGCCAAGAACACTCTAAAACTTACTTCTGACCCCACTGGTCATCATATTTCCTGTGGTGGATGTCTTCAAATAAACTCTGTTACTCATAGGAGAACTATGCTGTCCTAACCACCTACCTTTCTGAGAATATTCCGGATGAGAGGGGATTTTTAATCAAGGGAATAGAAAGGAGGAAGGAATAAAAAGTTATATCCATGTAGAGCAAGCATGGTCTACAGCAAACGGACTTACAGCACCTTAGACAGACTGAATGTGCTCCTGGTTCAAACTTGCCAAGACAAATGGCGTTAGTCATTGTGGCCCCCATGCGCACACCTCCAGAGTGCAGACTGGGACAGGAAGGCAGATAGTGATGGAGAGACTGCCAGAAGGAGCTTCCAGAAAGACTCAAACCTGGCAAGTGTTGTGGGCTTTCCTGCAACAAGGAGCAGACTCAAAGCTGAGTCTCATAGAATCACGGAATGGTTGAGGTCGGTAGGGACCTCTGGAGATCATCTAGTCCAACCCCCCTGCTCAAGCAGAACCACTTGCAGCACATACGTCCCAGGACCCTGTCCAGACAGCTTTTGAACACCTCTAAGGAAGGAGATTCCACAACCTCTCTGGGAAACCTGTTCCAGTGCTCTGTCACCCTCACAGTGAAGTTTTTCCTCATATTCAGATGGAACCTCCTGTGTTTCAGTTTGTGCCCATTGCCTCTCATCCTATCATGGGCACCACTGAGAAGAGTCTGACCCCATCCTCTTGACACCCTCCCTTAAGATATTTGTGTACATTGATAAGATCCCCTCCCAGTCTACTCTTCTGCAGGCTGAACAGTCCCAGCTCTTGCAGCCTTTCCTCATAGGAGAGATGCTCCAGTCCCCTAATCATCTTTGTAGCCTTTTGCTCCAGTAGCTCCATGTCTCTCTTGTACTGGGGAGCCCAGAATTGGACACAGTACTCCAGATGTGGCCTCACCAGGGCTGAGTAGAGGGGAAGGATCACCTCCCTCGACCTGCAGGCAACACTCTTTCTAATGCACCCCAGGATGCCATTGGCCTTCTTGACCACAGGGGCACATTGCTGCCTCATGCTCAACTTGTTGTCCACCAGSACTCCCAGATCCTTCTCCGCAGAGCTGCTTTCCAGCAGGTCAACCCCCAACCTGTACTGGTGACTGGCGTTATTCCTCCCTAGGTGCAGAATCCTGCACTTGCCTTTGTTGAACTTCAGGAGGTTCCCCTCTGCGCATCTCTCTAGCCTGCCGAGGTCCCTCGGAATGGCAGCACAGCCTTTTGGTGTATCCGCCACTCCTCCCAGTTTTGTATCATTGGCAAACTTGCTGAGGGTGCACTCTGTCCCTTCATCCAGGTCATTGATGAAGAAGTTGAACAAGACCGGACCCAGTACTGACCCCTGGGGGACACCACTAGCTACAGGCCTCCAGCTAGACTCTGTGCCGCTGATCACAACCCTCTGAGCTCTGCCATTCAGCCAGTTCTCAAGCCACCTCACTGTCCACTCATCTAACCCACACTTCCTGAGCTTGTCTGTGAGGATGTTATGGGAGACAGTGTCGAAAGCCTTGCTGAAGTCAAGGTAGACAACATTCACTGCTCTCCCCTCATCTCCCCAGCCAGTCATTCCATCAGAGAAGGCTATCAGGTTGCTTAAGCATGATTTCCCAGCATTGGAAATGGCATCCAGGATGAGCTGTTCCATCACCTTCCAGGGACTGAGGTGAGGTTGACTGGCCTGTAGTTCCCTGGGTCCTCCTTCTTGCCTCTGGAGACTGGAGTGATCCCTGACCCGATCCTCCTCCACCAAGGGCAAGTCTTCCTTTCTCCAGACTTTGTGCCTGGTCTCCAGGGCCTGGGATTCCTCAGGACTGGTTTTAGCAGTAAAGACTGAAGCAAAGAAGGCCTTCAGTATATCTGCCTTCTCTGTGTTTGTTATCACCAGGGCCCCTGTCCCATTCAGTAGCAGGCCCACACCTGCTCTTGTCTTCCTTTTGTTACTGATGTATTTGAAGAAGCCCTTCTTCTTGTCCTTGACATCCCTTGCCAGATTTAATTCCAAATGGGCCTTGGCCTTCCTAGTCACATCCATGCATACTTGGATGACACCCTATATTCCTCCCAAGTGGCCTGTCCCTGCTTCTACTGCTTGTATACTTTCTTCTTCTGTTTGAGTTTTGCCAGGAGTTCCTTGTTCATCTGTGCAGGTCTCCTGACACCTTGCTCGCCTTCTTGCTCATTGGGATGCACCCTTCTTGAACTTGGAGGAGGTGATCCTTGAATATTAAGCAGCTCCTCTGGACTTCCTTTTAGGGCCCTGTCCCATGGGATTCTTAAATTTCAGTGAATTTGCACTCACTTTGAAATGCCATTTAACAGTCTAGTTTGGTCTTTTCAACAAAACTTTTATTAAGATTAGTTCCTGTAATTTCTTCAGTAAAATATTTTATAAATGTCCTTAATTATGTATTTTGAGGGTTCAGTAAATAGGAAGCTATGATTCTGAAGGCAATTTAATCAAAAGTATGTAGACCAATATAAAACTATCTTGCCAAAGACTAAAGTACATCAATCTGATATGAAGTAAGCATTCAGTATAGAGACAATATTTTTGCAAGAAAACTTATTTCCTAAGATATCTGTGTTAGAAGTAACACACAGATTGTGCCGAATTATGCAAAAAGGCTGTGCATTCTGTTTAGAGTAATAGGGTCAGAAGTGATATTGCACAGCTTTAATTTATTATAAATAATTTAATTGCCTGCCATTTGCAAATATGCACCATTTTGAAACCCCAAAGTTTCTCTAAGCATTCCTATTGGATTCATTGAAATTGAAGTGCTTCTCTCACAGCTTATTTACCTAAGCTCAGCCAAGTAGAACAGTTGTGTTGATACAGTGGGGAGCAGAGCTGCCATTCAGTGGAGCCTTGACAAGCTGAAGGAACAGGTTGACAGAAACTTCATGAATGTCATCAAGGCAAGTCTTTCACCTAGGAGAAAATAACTCCATGCAACAGTACAGGCTGGGGGCTGACTGCCTGGGTAGCACTCTCTAGAAAAGGAAAGTGGGGGTCTGGTGAATAAGAAGCTGAGCATGAGTCAGCAGTGTGCCCATTTAGCAATGAGGGCTAACTGCATGCTGGACTGTATTAGTAAAAGTATAGACTGTGGTTTGATGGAAGTGACTATTACTTGGCATTTTTAAGGCTGCATTTCACAGTATCACAGAATATTTGGGGTTGGAAGGGACCTCTGGAGATTGTTTGGTCCAAATCCCCCCTGCTCAGGCAGGGTCAGCTACAGCAGGTTGCCCAGGACCCTGTCCGGTTGGGTTTTTAATATCTCCAAGGGAAAGATGCAAGTGTTTTTTCAAGATGCTCAAGGATATTTTCAAGATATCCAAGGATTTCAAGTTCTGTGTTCATTTTTTCTCCCTCAAGTACAAAACAAGTACTGAAAAACAAGAGAGAATCCAGAGAGAGCCACCAAGATGTTCATAGAGCACATGATGTTAAGGAGCTGGGCTTCTTTAAACTCAGGAAGAAAAGGCTAATGAGGCCTCTAATAGCAGACTTCCAGTACCTGAGGGATACAGATGACAGAGCCAGACTGTTCTCTTAGATGCACAAAGAAAGAAAAAGAAGTAACAGTGACAAGTTGCAGCAAGACAAATTCTAACTAGATTTAAGAGGAAAAGGGGCACACTGAGTGGTCAAGCACTGTAATGGGTTGCCTGGAGAGCCTGTGGAATCTCCATCCTTGGAGGTTTGCAAAACTTCAAGGTTACTCCTGTTGGATCAGATGACCTCCAGAGGTCCCTTTCAACCAAAATTATTTTATGATACTTAAGTAGCAAGTAGCACCAAGCCAAAGCAAAGAAAGACAGAACAGCCTTACAACACCATGTCTGGTAACAGCAGCCTCTAATCCAGCACTAGTTCTAGCTAGTCCAGCAGTAACTTCAGCACTGACACAACATCTTCAAAATTTTGAGCAGTACCCATGAGCTCTGAAAAGACAGGGTCTTCACCCCATTTTGGAGATGAAGCTGCGTAGTTGGATTGAAGAGTTTCTAGGCTAAGGGTTGTATTGCACCTGTCCACCACCAAAAGAATCACCCCTTATTAGGAAAACTGAGGATGACTTTGGCTGGCATTTACTTAAGACAACAATAAAAAGAGTACATAAAATGTTTGAGAAGGAACGGCATTGTTAACTTGCACATCACAACAGTACAATCTCTGGCTCTCATGTGAGATTTTATTTGAAAAACTGTGCAAACATCAGACTGTTTTACTGCAATTTTTCTAACTAGATGAATTCCAATTTGTCTAGCTAACAAACTTTTTCTTTTTCTTTTTTAAACAGCATTTAGTTTAGCAAGTGATGTCCACATATTTTTTTCATTTATTATTCGCTTTCCTCATACTCACACAGCAGCTTTAAATGGGTGGGGAAAAATACATTACGGTAATATATAGTCCACAAACACAGGATATATTGTCACCTTTTGCTGAGGTCCCAGGAAAATTCCTTGCAAGTCAGAGTTTGCAAAAACACAGTGAAAGTAATGATAGTAATTCTCCTTGTAATCATTTTAATGAAATATTGAAATACTATAATCATTTAAGGTATTTATAACAATGTAATTACAGCTTCGCCTAGAAAACACCAGATTGTCTAGACTGTATTCCTGGAAGGAAGGCATCTGCTATTCTTGGTAAACAGAGCAAAAAAGTGGGATTGGACATTTGGATTACACATTCTTAATATTCATTCATTGCTTTTCTCAGGACCTTTGCTTGAACTGGGACCTCCATAGTCAAGGTTAATGGCCAACATATTATGCGCTCCTCAGAACCACCCCTCTGCTTCCTATCACGTTGCTCCACAATGGTAGGGCGCTCTGTGTTTCACACAGGAGTTACTATGGATCAGATGACATACAGAAACCTGCAGCTACAAGAGAACAACACTTGAATGCAACCTGTATGTTTCAGCATCAGGATCTTGTCTTTCAGGTGAGAACATGGAGCATTAAACCATGGAGGCAGAAAAGAGCATTGGAAAGACTTAGCATGAGGTAGAAAAATGGGTAGGAACAGATAGATGGTTAAGTAGGACGAGGTAGGGGGGCACCAAACAGGCCTTGCAGACAAGAATGGCATCCAGTGAATCCGGGCTAAAAGACCCTTGATCTAAATTGTGATTGTGACCCCTTGATCTTTAAAGCTAGCCCTCACTTGAATGACTTGCTTTAGGTAATCAAATTAAAAATTTCTTTTGCTTTCCTACCATTTG
This sequence comes from Apteryx rowi, assembly GCF_003343035.1. Taxonomy (NCBI): domain Eukaryota; kingdom Metazoa; phylum Chordata; class Aves; order Apterygiformes; family Apterygidae; genus Apteryx; species Apteryx rowi. The sequence continues at coordinate 252,460 of NW_020451123.1, read as the reverse complement.
ATTAAAATAGGCTGCAAAATAGCAGACAACAGTTCTGTGCACAAGTATGTACTGTTAGGCAGAGTTCCCATTTCTTCCCAATGTACTCCATAGCCCATGCTCCATTTCCATCCTGAGATATTCAAATTATTTTTACTGCTGCACATTCTGCTGAAAATCTTTTCCCACTGACGCATTATACATTCTCTTACCCCAGAGCCAGGCTTATTTACAAAAACCAATTAAAAATAAATGCAATCATAATCCTTTGTGCTAAAGAGTTACAGAAATAAGTGTCTGCATATGCAGCTCCTCTTTCCTTCCTTCTGTATCCTAAATCTTTCATCCATATTTTCCAGCTGCACTAATACTTGATCCTGACCTCAGAGTCGCATCTAACCCAATACTTCTGGCACCTTATCAATACCTCTGCCATGCATCACTGCTGACTACTGGCATTCCTCTTCACAGGGTATGATGTGAGATCCTCAGATAATAATGTGCTGGCGACTGGGGGGTAGGGGGTGGAGGGTGAAGAACATGTTCAAGAAGGAAAAAAAAGGAAAAAGAAGATGTATGGTGACCTTAGTTTAATTATGAGGAATGCACTTCATCCAAATGAGAATCCTGAAGTATGAGAGGCTGAGCATTTTACTGCAGCAGATGCACATACAGCAAATATCCCCTGAGAAACCACTTCTGGGCTGGACTTTTGAAAGCTGATGAAGTATTTTTATAACATAGCCTTGTCATGTTTTTTATTTGGATTTCTAATAGACATCCAACATTTTTTATTGAGCAATCAATATTGTTCAACTTATACTTAAGAGAATGTATATTTCCTCATTATTGAATACTCTCTTATTCATTGTAATTTATACATGGCATTTTCAGCTCTAGCCTTCTCATACATTGGCTTTCAAATAGAAAGGAAATGGTCCAACACATTGCAGTATCAGTATGGAAAATGTATTTTTAAAGAAATTTACATTTAATTTTTTTTAGTACAAGGAAATGAAAAACAGCACATGCTGTCCCTGTATTACTATCAACACAATCTTTTCTTTTTTTTTTTCAATAAATGTGAACGAGATGTCAGTTAGACATTGACATTAACACTCTTTTGAGCGTAGTGTATCTGTATTGATCTGACTGATAAATTATACATGCAAGGTACTTTAGGAACTTCAAGAGAAAGACTATCTTACACCAGGTGCCTCCTCTTACTTCTGCTTCATCTTTCTCTTCCCACTGGTCATGAAAAGAGGGGGATAACATCCTCTCATTTTTACAGAAGCCCTTGTGTAACACCACCAAAATGGTGTTTTGAGTCCCATAGGAACCAAGTTCCCAATTTCAGAGACAGTCTGTAAATCGCACCTGAGCACAATCTCAAGTGACATCACACAACTGAGATACAGGAGTGCCTAAAGGTGAATGAGCAGAAAATATTTCTTGAAAAGCCTGCTGGAAAAATTTATTTACCCAAGACGTTCATTCAAAAACTGAACAGCAAAGGTATTTGCAAAATTAGTAAAGAATTTCCAAATCAGGGAAATGAATTGCATTTCCCTAAGTACACTAGGTGATGTGGGGTGTTTTCTTAGCACTTCTTATTAAATGGCTTCAACAAACATTGTTTTACATAATCAGCTATTCTACCTGAAGTGGCATTATTCGTCGTAAATATTCTATATAGGCCAAATGAAGATGTCAGCTATTTCATGTCTCCCATCCTACCCACCGCAAAAATCCTGAGTCCTAGCCACCAGACTAGTACAAAGGGGTCCTAATATAGGACCTTTGGAGTCTATCACCAGACAATTATCTAAGTAAAGGACAGCATCTTTCAACAGCATGCAACAGCCATCCTAACTGTTATATTTTTCTTCTCCATCTCCCAATGTTCAGCAAACAGTATAGGACCAGAAAGAAAGAGAGAATAACTGGTGCTTTCTTATGTGTCAGGAATAACCTGCTTCCTATCATTCTTTTGGAACCATGCAGGTAGCACAAGTTAAAAACTTGTGACATATAGAAATTTAAATAAAAGAAAAGGTCAAGAGTATAGCTAGTCTGCAACTAGACAGCACAAGAGTGTGGTAAGCTCATCATTACAACCCAGCCTGCTGAATTTCAGTGTCTGTATTCCTTTGCCTGAATTATTCCCTGCAAGAGAGGAACAGATATTGTTGCATTCCTGGTTCTGCTGTTCAGCTGAAGCTTGTCATTAGACCATGCATTTATTTCTTTATTTCTTACAAATGTTTGCTTCTGGTTGTGTGGGCAGAGACTTTAAAAATCATGCTTTTCAGCATAGCCAAATCATGGCACAAAAGATGAACTGATGCCACTTTCATCTTTCCCTTATTCGTTCTGGTTTGCAACTTCTCCTCAAACCTTTGCCTACCAAGCTACTCTGAAACCGTGGGTTGATGGCACTGGTATAAGACTGTTCACCAGTACTACACCGTCCTTTGAGCAGATGAATTCCACCAGGAACAATAATCTATGGACAACTTCAAAGCAAAATAATAGGCTGTAAACTGGCTAAAATCCAGCTGTTGGTTGCTGAAGTGGATTCAAGTCCCATAAAGTTGTTATGCACAGAATGTTAATTCATTGCTAGCCCCAATATTGTCATCAGCAAAAATCAGAACAAATATTCTTCTAGGCCCAGAATAGAAGAAGAAGTTCTACAGTTCCTAACATTTTTAGTTAACAGTAGTGGTTAATCACTGGCAAAGTTAATCCCTATTCACACATACTAGAAAATAGTTTACTTCTACTACCAATTATTCTTTTAGTTTAAGAGGGAAAGATTTGTACTGTGAATTTTAAGTTTATGTATTCTAAACATGATGCTCTCTATTGTCAAGAGCCTGCACTCTGAATTCTTCACGGTAACAAAAATCCAGCTGAGCCTACTGTACAACATTATTTATGACCAGTCAACAAACGCTGAGCAAATTGGATGAATCCAAACCAAGAAATCTACTGGTATTACTCAAACACTGTGCTAAAATCTTTTCTGGCAAAACAAAAGGGGGAACACAAAGGGAAATTACACAAAACCTGATGTTTTATGTCTAACTGAAGAACAGAGTGGTGAACTGCTTTCACTATCGCTCCTTTTAGCAGTCTTTAAGGAAGATCCTGTGAGGACAGAACAAGTGCCCTATGGACCTGAAAGATTCAAAAGACTGCATTTCACAGAACTGCCACTCTGCCATCCCTTTGCATGTTGAAGTGCATGAAGACACGAGCTGAGGCTGAGATGGCCTGACCAGGCTAGGCAAGAATAAGATGGCACCACTGTGGGAAACAGATGACATTGCCACCTTCTTTGCTTTTGGTTAAATCACGAACACCTGGGAAGGGGCATCTATGCTCCTTCTCTCTTGTGGCTGTCACCTCTTGTCACTTCAGTGACAAGTGTCTAGTAACTTTCTCTGTAGCAGGACAAGACCTTTTGTAACACTGCCATGAGCCTGTCCCCAAAACGGCAAGCTTTCCAGGTCACTGAGGACTCCATAGAGGACACTTATAGCCATCAGTGGGGACAAGCATGCTTTTTTAGGGTACAGGTCATGTGATATGAAGGTAAATGCTTTGCTGCTTTTTTGTGCACTTATCTTAAAGTCTTGGCACCTATTGAAAAATAATCAAGATACAGGCAGCAGAACAAGCCTAAAAGCTAAGCTGTTATAATAATCCATGTGCACTTGCTTCACCTATGGTCCTAATGCAGCTGAGGGCATGGTTTGACAATATCATTGGAGCTAAACTAATTGGAGCTTGCTGCTGACAAGAGGTCCTGACCTTCTGCTTCTGTTGCCCTCCCAGTAAATCTGGTTTTGACAGTCATCTGATCACATAGTGAATAGACCGAAGCTATAAAACAGCAGAAAACTAAAGTGCTGGCTCCACTCTGAGCATCTCCTTGAGGATAATTACAAAGCTGTCTCCCCAGTGTGCTTTATAGAAAAGGGCATGTTCTTTGCATTTGCTAAAGCCATATTCACCATTTTCTTTTGTTCATTTGCTGATTTACCCTAGTTCTCCACAAGTATTTTTGTCTGAGTGCTCACATACACTCACAGCCTTTCAACATAAGCCTTCACCTTATGTTTGTACTCAGTTCAAAAACAAAAACTCCTTTTCCAAACACAATGTTCTGGTTTTACAAGGCATTCAGCTAACTTCCTATTATTCCTAGGTATCACTATGAAGAAGGACATTTAATTCCTTTTCCAGTTAGCTTGATTAAAATATGATTAAATATGTAACGTTAACCAGACTTATGATTACATACAGATCAAATGGACAGTTGGTGGTAGCCAGTAACACCTCCAACAGCAACAAGGATTTCTTTTTCTGGCAACATTTCAAAAAGCCTTGTCTTGAAGTCTAATTTTTGAGTTATGTTTTTCAATAGTATCTTGGGAAGACAGTTTCATTTCTTCTGATACTACACATACACACCTGATCTTACTCCTTACAGCAGTAATTTGATACAGTAATTTCACTGTCTTCAGAGAGCTTGGTCCTAACTATATTAATTTAAGTTCAAAAGTAGGCCATGGAAACGAAACAAAGTGTGGGCCGAGCGCAAAAACTCTTCAATACTCTCTTTTAATTTGACGTATGAAATAAATACAGATTTTATTCAGGGATGTATTGTCATCTGCAAAAGACTGTTAATCCTAGAAGTCATTTTATTGAGTCTTTGGTTGGTGATTTTTAAGCAATAATTTACTTCAATTAATTGACAGCATCTTTTAATCTCAGGGAAGTGACTTGGTAGGCAAGCAGTTCTGTCTTTGGCGCTTTCATACATTTATACATCTGCCTAAATTTCCTAAGACTTAACAGTTCAGTTGAAGTTTCTTCCTGAATTAATAATTTGGGGAAAGCAATCTATTTCATTACAACACAGAAGAAATGAAGCAAGACTGATGTTTGGGGGAACAAGGGTAATGTGGTAACTTCAGACCTGAAAAAGCAGATGCAAACCCACTGTATTCACTGTCAAGTGCATCTCCACATGCCAGAGTTAAAATTAGCCTACAATAGCTATGATTTTTATGATAATTGTCAATAAAATCATAGCTTTCCCTGAAAACAATGTCATATATCATAAAAAAGATGTTTACATGCGAGCAAAGGTGTTAAACACTACTGATATGGTTAAGAAATTGTAAGGGACGAGACCCAAATAACTGTACTGTGATCCCAACAACGCTCTGAAAGAAGGTTCCTGAAACAGGAGAAAGTCACAGAAAGTCACAGGGAGGGGCCTGGTGTCACTCCCTTGACTGACTGGTGTCACAACCACTCCTGGAACTGGGGCGAGAGAAGGTTCTGGAAGTCCAGAAACTGGGGCAATAAATAGGGGCATGTAGAAGCCAGGGACAGGCAGTGTACACTGAACACCTTTGTTGGCAGGTGTGATGCTGGATCCAGGACTGGTGATCTCCCTCTCTCTCCCTCTTCTCTTAAAGTTGTTAGGTAACACAAAGCCTATTTTGGTTTAGATATAATTGTGAGAGAGTCAATGTTGGTAGGATGTTTGTTCCATTAAGGTTAATGTTTATGTATGTCTCATAAAGCTGCGTAGCTCGGGTAGATATAATTGTGAGAGGGCCAACGTTTGCAGGATATTTGTTCCATTAAAGTTGATGCTTATGAAAGGACCTTGGCTGTTAACTCACCTTAGTCCACACCGAGGGGATTTGCGAATCTGAGTCACTCCCCCCCCTTCCCGTAGGTGGGACATGACAGAAATACAACCGAATAACTGGGCCTGGGAAATAATGTTTGGTGTCATTTAGTCATAAAATCAGGCAAAATAATTAAACTCACTAGTAGAGTGGAGGACCAGATCATGGTATCCTAGTGGTCTGACTGTTTCTAACAGGACTGAGAACACTCGGGCAAAGCTCCATTCACTTATATCCTACTGCAGTGCATGACTGTGCTGCATTACAATACTCCACTTTTGAAATCTTTTTGCTTCCATATTTTATGCCTGCCTGGATAAACAACAACACCTGAAGTTTTCTGATAATACATTTTTCTCAGTTGTATTTTTTGATTTGGAAAGTGTCCTAAGAGCTCTGTGTTCTATAAGTGAATTTTTTTATTTGGCAGAGACACAGCTTTTAGATACCAGGGCACTCTTTTGTTGTTGTGACAAAAATTGTTCAGCTGAATTGCGTTAGGAACTGTTGAAGCCTCCCTTATAGAATTTATCATATTTGCTTTGTTCAGCCACTGGTGAAAAGAGGTTAATAAGTTATATACCTAGGTCACTTAGAAAGGAGTTTCGCCAGATCTCTGTAATTATAAAAAACACAACAAACCAAAATTGCTGATATTATTAAAATACTCTTTTAATATGTTATACCTACAGATTATTGATTGAAACTTTTAAGTTGTTGTCATGTCACCCCACTCTCTCCCAAGAACATACTTAATGGATACGTACAAACGGCTTTCAAAATGTTCAGCAGTAATATGCATGAAATTGTTTAGTGTGCCATAAGATAAACAGCATTTAACAAGGCACTTTGACCACATCTCTTGCTCTCAATCCACAAATACATCTCCATACTACTTAGCCTAATACTCCAATTTCTGTTCTGCTTCGCTCGTCTGTCATAAAAAGGGAATTAAGCCAATCTACCATGAAGTTTTCTCCTCCCTGAATCTAGAATTTATGTCCAAGATTATCCCATAGCTATATGCAAAGCTGAGCACTGCACAACACTGAAATCCTTAAAAGTGTCAAGTTCAGTACCTAAAAAAGTTGGAGGATCAAGAAATAGATACTTAATGGAATTAGAATAACTATTGGGAGTCTCACATTGGTGCAGTGATCTGAGTTAGAAACTGCAGAAATGACTAATGAAAATAAACATTCATATAGCTTTAAGCACTTTTAGTAATATAATTTTGCTCATCTGGAAAGTGTATTTGTAGAACTCAAGAACTTTGCCCTCTGCAGTGATGGTCTCTAGGCTTTTCAGGTTGTGGCATCACTCACAGGTCAAAAATTTAACACTGCAATACCAGACATTCTCCTGATTATCTCAGGCTCACAACCCTTAGTTGCACTGGTAATTTGGAATATCTAGAAGACTTGCACACTCATACAGCAAAGAGAAAATTTAAAGAGAGTTTGTATTAGGTAGACTAGCATTGCCATCTGAATGCCACTGCAATAAATTGGGACATTCACAGTTCAAAATTACTTTCTCAGCAAACTCAAAGATACATCTTATGGCTATTTGTAGTCAGTTTATATTTTAAAGGCTAACTTATTTGAAATAAGGAGGAGACAATGTGTGTCCATACTTTTTTCTCTTCAGTAATTGTTATTACTGCCTGTGAACATGCTTTATTTTTGGGAAAACACAACTAAGCTGCAAATTAAAACACTTATAATAAAGCTTTTATAGTATTGTATGTGTTTGATCTATACATTGCTGTGTATTCAGCATTGTGTCGTTGGGATATTAATATTTGTTAATAGGTAGATCCTTTCCTCAGTACACCGTAGTAAGATTGGCAATATTTCAACTTAGTAGCTTTGTTAGCAGTTGCATATTAACAATGACCATCATATACAATATTATCTGAATAACTAAATACACATAAATCATTGCAAATTTTACAGATGACAAAGTTATATTTACTCATGTATCCTGACATTTAAAAACTCTTATGCATTCTAATTGTTTTTCACTCCGTACAACATTTTAAAACCTCTACAGATTTCACTAAGATGATTTCCATGTATATCACACTACATTTAGCAAATCTCCATAACAGAAAGATACCGCCATATCTGTGAGTAGCTCCAATTTCAAGTTTTCAAATTTACTCAAGCTATAGCAAAAAGTTGTTGCTTCCTGTTTCTTTTCCAAAAACAAAGTACATTTGTTTTACACTTTTTTAGATTAACACTAAATATGGATGACATCTTAACAAATAATTTCTTCAAGCACTCTGTCTCTCACTTCTGTAGCTATGTAAGTCAATTTTCCTCCTGTAGAGAACCAAGCAATTGCTTGGTTTCTCATTTGCTAATGCATAGAACTGGTGGAGCAGAATATTAGTTTATTGTTTCATCTGTGTTTGGATGAAGATCAGGCATTGATCTGGGGCATTTTTTTTTGTTTTTCTTATATCTTTCCCTGCCACTTAGTTTCCTTCAGTTGAAGGAAAGCTGCAAATCCAAACCACAGCACTATTCCACATGTGCACAAATCCATGAGTGGCATATGTACTAAAACACAGGTGCTGGTACTTACAGAAAGCACACAAGCAAAGCATCTATATAAAAGGAATTCACCAGAATTACACCTATAGGGACAAACCTTCAACCACTATCAATAGTCTTATAACCCAGGAAACTACACTCTCACCAACAGCTAGGTCTACGCTTTTGCCATCCGAAACATTTAATTATTCAGTGAATGATCGTGCTTCATGACGGCATTAATATTGTGCTCTCTGTCGTCTTCCTTGAAGTCATTATTCCTCAGCCAGTAATGTAGCCAGATCACAACTGCTCATGACATACAACTCAAATATTGAAGAAAAATCTCTACCGCTTGAGTATCTCAGGAGATAAATAGGTTTTTGTTAACCATTGACTTTTCTTTGAAATGTAAGCTTTAAAAACAGCCATTAAATGTATAATAACTTCAGGCTACAACCATGAGACTATGGTGTATAGAAACTACACATTGACACTGCAGTATATAGGATGATGTGGTACTCATTAAGTGTTTTTCAAAACATATTTTAAAAGCAGTGTTTCAACAGACTTTTTTCCTTTTCAGCATTGTACATACATTGCTACAGTAGCAGATACAGCCTTGATCTCTCCAGAAGGCAAGAGAATTGAGCAAGAGCAGAAATATAATCATCTCATGACACAGGAGTGCATGCACCACATACTGGCTGTTGGTAATAAGGCAGCTAAAAGCCAACCAGCCCACCAAGCAAAGAAATGCCCACCCAAAAAACCTTCCACAATAAACCTGTGCTTTTTAAGGCATATTTATGTGCCAAGTATTTACTAACATGGCTGTTTGAAATCCACTTTATCCATGTGAGAAAACTCTTGAAAGAAAATGTGGTCCTTTAGTGCTCCCCCAAAAAATCTGTTTTAAAAAAACACACTACCTGTCATTTAATCCTATAAATGCAATGAAACAAGCCAGTTAGTTTATGGTAGAAGCTAAACAAAGTAACAGTGCAGTACTATGAAATGCTGAAGATGGTCAGCATTTTACAAAATTAAGCCTGAAGCTGTTTTGGTTCATACCTCATAAATTAATTATACAGTAATATTTTGAGTTTTAGACATTTATTCCTTAATCCTCAAAATGAAGGAAGGAAACAACACAATATTCAAGACTGCATGCTGCATGGTCATCAGCATTCAGTTCTCCACAGAACAATTCTCTGAGTTGTGTTGAGAAATACAAAACATTTTCACTAGAAAACTTCCAAGCTCAACCCCAGAACTATGTGTGGTAAGAGCTGCCTCAAATGCATTTATTGCAGTTATATTTTGGAATTACTAAGTCAAATACAGAACAGCAAAATGTTCATCTTTTTTGAACGCCTCCTAACTCCTTTCCTTAACACTGTATTGGTCTCTCTACCCAACCCATCCATTTCCCACTCCGATGATACCTCAGACTTGCCGTGTGACTCTTGAAAATATGGTTCAGACACTTAGTTAGATCTTTAAAATTATTGGTTGGGGGGGGGGGGGGAAGGAGGACTCTTTCTGTAGATGCCAGGCACACAAAACAAAGCTAAAAGTGCGTTAGCGCCAGGAGACTGCTAAAGTCAAACTGTAACCTCAAATAGACTTAAGTGAAGAGAAATGATGATCTCCACTGTTTCTTTTACAGCGCTGCTCTAATCTTATTTAAGGACTGAATAGATGCACTGACTCACATGTGCCTATTCAGCTGACTTGGAAGGCAGCCACAGGACTATATCTCCGAATTAAGGCTCCAGTCTCTTCGCACACAAGTGATAACCCTTTTTTTAATAAAAGATGCTTTGTTTCTGAATTTGATGCCTTCAGATGAATCTTAACTACATTGTTATTATCTATTTTTATTAAACAAATTATTTCTATTAATAAATACCTATATGAAATTCAGTTCCTTGGAGACAGGTGGAGGTAGGCCATTACAAAGGTTAGAAAAATGGGATGGGAAATGAACAACAAATCCCTTTTGTTCGCCACGGTCTATTTAGATGTTTGTTGTGATTGTGCCTAATCTCCCAAAGTTCACAGTGATACTTAGATCCATCATACTCCAGTGCAGGACAGTAACCAAGAATAGCACATTAATAACTTTTAGCATGCTTCAGCTTTCAACGCTGTTATAACAGAAATCAAGTTTTGCTGCCATGGTTTATAGGTTATAGCCCAATTATATTAAGCTATAAATTCATTATAAATACTTTACATAACACTAAGCTAGAGGCTTGAAGTTGCCATAGATCCAGTATAACCAGTCATAGGTCAGACCGGGAAACCAGACAGCAAGGAAAATGAATGACAAACATTCAATAAATGGAATCAAACATTATTTGATGCTCTATCGTTCAGTTGAAAAACATACTCATTTGAGCCATTTCTGCCATATGTCTTTTGTTTCTCTGCCTTTTTACTCCTTTTTTTTGTTTTTTCTACATTTACTGCACTACTGCAATCTCTAGTTCCCACTTCTCCACTACTGTACATTTATCACTTTTCTCATTTCCCCAGCAGAAGTTATCATGAGTTTAATAATGAACACCAACATTAATTTTTTCACTTAAAAATGCCTCAATTTTCTCTCTTCAGTCTCTTCAGCAGAGTATCAACTTTTTTATGTATGGACACAAGAACATTTCAGGTTTGTTTTGAAAAAGGGGCAGAAGCTTGTTTTTGATTTTAACATGCAGCTTACACTTAAAAATTTAAGTGTATGCTTCTGACACTAGCTGTCCAACAGTATAAATCTGCTCCACAACTCTTGATTAATATTCCTACCATGAAAAATTACAATAGCCAGAGAATCTATGTACTGAAACAATAGATTGAGGGCCGTGTGTAACCACAAGAAATAAATTTGTTGATGCCAAATCATACAGAGTTGCCTCAAAAAGAAATGGGCAAAGAAGTTGTTAAATGTATCTTTGTTAGTGTCTCCCATCACTGTGAGAGAGTTTGTCACAAAAAAAAAATTAATTTTAAATTTAAATAGTAATGGTTAGGGTTTTGTGGTGGGGTTTGGGGGTGTATATATATATATATATATATATATTTTTTTTTTTTAAGAAAAAGGCTATGTTCTCCCCATTTCATTAATTTTCACCTTATGACACAAGGTAACACAATTTATTATAGCTGAGGGTGTAATTTTTTTCTTTTACATTTCTTTTCAATAAGATAAAGATCACCTCATTACTCATTTAGATTAAAGCATCTTGATTTAGAAAACTGAGAAAATGGGCCTCAGTTTGCTCATAGAAAGCAATTTGGAGGTTATACTATCACAAAAGACGACATCCATGCTAATGAATTGGCTTTAGGTAGCAAAATAAAAAAGGGGTAAAGTTCTTCTCTACCTTACAACTAGTGGCTAGTTAAAGACTGATAAGTGTACAAAGGGATGAAATAATTAACACCTACTATTTCTTCTTTTAGCCTCTAAATTACAGCCTTCTTTCTCATGCTAGCATACTATTAATAGTCATTTTGTTCCTGGAATAAGTTAGAGATTTGATGTGGCATTCCTTACCAGTTTCATTTATAACGACTGAAAACACTATAGATGTAAAAAAGACCCAAGTCAGTCAGCATCAGTCAGACAGTAAGACTGAGCATTTGTAACACAGAAAAAGTTGTTCCTTTCTCAAAAATAACTGAAATGAAGAATAAACTTAATGATTTTCACAGGTGGAAATTTTTAATTAGCAGGTAGACCTTTTTTTAAGTCTTAAATCCAGAACTTTGGAAGATATTAGAGTTTTTTGACACCTCTGCATCTCCAAATTGAGATATATGAGAGAATCCTAACTTTCAGTAGACTAGGGCTCTATATGTTATGAAAAAAATGCTCCATGATCCCTGAAAATTTCCAAAACACCATAAACCAAAACAGTAGGTTTTTTATGAATCCAGACCTTACATTTCTAAGCTGCACTTCTTTCCCTGTTCCCATACTCAGCATTCACAACCTGCAGGTCTCTTGCTCCATGCATAATACACCCAATATCACATTTTCTTTCTATCTCCATCTGCCTCTTCTTTTGATTTTCTTGTTCCTGTATCAATTTTCTGTTCCAAATAATGGGAATTCTATTTTCTTGAAGAAAAGACTATTGGAACATGCTAGCATGGGCAAATATTCTAACACTAGGAGTACTGTTTGTGGTAGACCCCCAAAGCATTAAACAAATTAGTAGTTCAGATATCAGGCACATATACTCATTAAGATTACAGGGCAAATATGAAGGACTAGATAGTCTCCTGGTTGTAGCCATACTGACAGATATGAATGTGTCCATATTAAAATTGTGCTGCAGAGGTACAATTATTAATAAAGTTATGCTGCCGGCGTTGGAATTTTGACAATTTCAAATAATTCTTCCTATTGGTGTTCCATCACCTTTGTGCTGGGATTATGCATATTGGCTCCATAGCTCATGCTTTTTGTCCCAGAGCATCACGAGCTTGCATTCAGCCTAGCTATATAAACCTGCTCCAACTGGATTTAGTAGGATGCAAACACACTTCTGACTACAGCAGACACCAAAACTACGTTATGGTTTAGCCCAGAGCTAATAACTGGACTAGATAACACAACAGTATATGTTGCACACATAGGTGAACAGTAATTTACTTAGTCTTCAGAATTTACAGAGAAGCCCAGTAGCATAAACAAGGGATGTTATCTGAATGTGGCCACAAAAAAAGATATTCTTGTAGGTGACTTCAAACTCTCTCTTTGTGTCACAGGGCTCATGATTACAAAATTCTACAAAATTCTACAATTATAAAAGGTGTTGTGTGTCATGCACGGACAGGCAGACATTGACGTTCTTATTTTAAAAGTGGTTTCTAAAGGTGGAATGCTAGCAGTTTTACATATCAAATCATAATTTCTTCCTTGCATTATGGTGTGGTTAACAGGTCGGAAGGACACTCTTGGAAGGAAACACTAGATTCTTTCAGTAGTCGCAATAATTCTTTGCCTAAATTGGGATATGTTTAGCCACATTTCTCCAGCTTAGGTTTCCCCTAAGCAAGAAGGAAGCATGATGAGAGAAGGTCAAGGTAGGTTGGGGGTCTGTTTCGTTGAGTTTGTTTTTACCCTTTCATCTTTCAGCAGGCCCTGCACTAGGCAAAATAGAAGAGCAGAAGCATGTTTTCACCTTGTTTACCCTGGTGCTATACACAGGTCAGAAACTTGCATTTATTAAAGGAATGCACCACTGAGGTTTCTTTTGTGCTGCTAATCCATTAACTTTTTATCTCATCTTCCAGGATCTGTGCGGTGACCTTCCTTGTCAGTTTTGAGAGGGGTGGCTGACTTGGTTTAATGTATCAGTGGTAGTACCTCTCAGGCTGTATATTTCTGTCTTGCAGTTAAATAACTTGGGACAAATTCAAAACATGAATTAAGGGTTTGAGTGAAATAGCAGTTGTTTACTTCTGCAGTATTACTTGTGCTATGAATATGTTGGCTCAGTTACTGCACTTACCTAAGACTAAATTTTCACAGCATTTTTTGAACTTGCAAAGGTGACAAAAATTATCATTTTTCAAATTGTAAAAATTATTTTGTTTTGTCATTCAGTTGGCAGAGTTTGTTTTGGCAGAAGACAGAGAAGTCAATTCTATTTTTGTAAACTGCAAAACCTTTTCCTGATCTGAGGGTCTTTATCTGCTGTAAATATAGAAATTAGTTAATGAGCAGAAGAATTCTGTTTTTGTGATCATGTATTTCTTGCTGATCTTCTACTATGCCGTGTAATATACAACATCTGTAAGTTTCCATATCAAATTTCATCTATTTCAATAGTCTAGCTATTCTCTAGAACATTACAGCCTTAAGGACTAGCATAATGAAACACTAAAAATTTAATATGACTTGGTTATCCACTTAGAAAAGGGTAAACAATATTATATTCTTTAAGTCTGGAGCTCATTGGTTGGAAACAGAGAAGGAAAAGGATTTGAACTTAGCAGCTTATCACATATAAGCGTGAAAACATGAAATGCAATTTTAAAAGTTGTCTACTGAAATGTTTCCAGGCATTGATGGTACCCAAAAAGGAATACTATATGCATCTCTGATCACCACATTCAAGAATAATTAATTCATAGTGCAATAAATGCAGTGAAAGGCTACTAAAATAATAATGGGAATGGAAAGCCTGTCTTAGGGGAAGGCTAAATGAGCTTGACTTATTTAACCTACAAAACAAAACATGCAGAAAGCAGACCTGTTTCTCTTCTAGCTATATGAAAATGCAGTTCAATGAGATTAGGAACCTAAACTCCTAATAATTTTTATTTCCACTTTCTATTTTGAACATTTAATATTCCACCTCTGCACTGAATATATTTAGGTCACAGCTAATGACTTTCACTGCAGTCTTGAAGATGGGAAATCACTTTTCTTTTCAAGTAATCATTCAGATTCTAAACAACCTGAAACATCCCTCAGGGTATATAAGTACATTGAGCAGATCAGACCAGGCCCAGTGTTGAAGAGTATGGCACTTTGACACATGGTAACAAAAATCTTGAAACATATAAAGCAGAGACCTAAAGTCAAAGACACTCAGGGTGACTAACACTCCTGCCATGAGAATAGGGCACTAAATGGAAGAATTAGAGACTGAGGGAGAAGAACACACTAGAATGTAATTTTTGCATTTTTATGTCATGAAAATACTAATAAATCCTAAACACCACGTGTGTGTCTGATATGTTACAACACCACATATCAGAACACTGTCCATTATCTGGAAAAGTAATTTGTACACTTAAGAGATTTGTATGATTCAAATACATAAAGACTCAAGGACAAATAAAATAATATCTCTAGCTAGAACTATGTTTCTTTTGGGACAAAGTATTTCCTCATGTTACAGCCCAGTACTGCACCACAGATGCAAAAAAAATAAAAATGAGGAGGGGCACAGCATACTAGCAATCAGGCAGTCATAACTGTTCCTGGACACTGATCRGTTAAGTCTCGGCACTTTGGAGAAGTTAACATGGACTCCTTCCCAGAGAGAATAAGCACAATAGACTGCAAACAAAGAATCATTCAACACTCTCAGTCTTCCATAGCAAGGGTCAGTATTTTTAACTGAGAATTATTTAGTGGATGTTTTCCATATGAAGACTGTGTATATGTATATAATTACATAGGTGCAGTGTTACCGTGTATTTCATTTTGCACTTACTGCAGTTGTAACAGAACTGTTTCCCTGAGATGTGTTCTGTGGACAATTACTGCTCAGTCACGTAGAGGGAGCAAGTATTTTTCTTATCTTGCTGTCTGATAATAGTCTACTTCTGGAAACATCTCATTTATAATACTAGTTATTAATCACAGAGGATTAAATTTTAGGTGGCTGAATAGGCATCCTGTGGTTATATAGTACACATTTCTCCTATAAAGTGAATATTTATGAATGATTTCAGAAGGATTTGTAAATGTGGGGGGTCTTCCTCCAACACTTCTCCTTGGGGAATGATAAACATGAGTTCTCTGTCACAAAGAAGCTTCATAGAAGCATTTATTAGTGAAGCATTACCATGGTAATTCTTGCAGGAGCAGGCTCACATTCCATTTTAAATGCAGAATTACTTAGTATGCATTTAACATTGACTCCTTATGCATACAGCAAAAAAAAAAATCTTAAATTGTTTCATGATCACATAAAAATATAGCTCCGGTTAAAAGGATGGAAAAAATTTCAGCCATTGAAAAATTCATTTAAAAAAAATCCCTGCAGCTGTCACATAGCTTACAGTTTAATGAATTGGTTCTTTTCTTCTTGTTTTCTTTAATTTAAAATCAAATATGAGATACATAATAAAATACAGATATTTACACATTCCATTGCTAAGTTAAGGTTTAGAAATAAATATGCAAATAAGGAATTTGAAATTGCTATAGAGACAACACAGGCAGGCAAGATTTATAAATATGAAAGGAAGTCAGCCCTGGTAAAAACTCACGCAGCTCCACTGACATTCTTAGTAACTGTGTATTTTTAGAAAGGCATTTAAACCACTTCTCTTAACACTGTGGGATCTGTACAGTACAAATACATCTGTTCTATATTCATTTCTTCCTAAGTTCTGCCCTCTCAACAGTTTTCAACAGTTTTCTTCTTTTCAACAATTATCCTGAGCTGTTGATTATGACTCTTCCTTTCACCTTACTAAAAGAGGAATTCAGACTTTACCACTATTCCAATGTGATTGATTTTCTTTTTAGTGCTATTTCTCCCTCCTCCGTGCTGTTCATTACTTTTGTGATTATTTACAAAACCTGTTTTTGTGTTGACTGCAGCTGAAATTCAGAAAGGATCAGTCTGATCTCAGAAACAGCAAGGTCAGTATTTTGCCCTCAAGTTCAATCCATCAATCCATAACAGAAATGTTAGCACAGATTGTCCCACAGACTAAATTGCATGGTGGGGAGGGATTGGCTTTCCTACAGCAAACAAACATGGTGAGGAAAAGTTACTTTTTAATTTCCATACACTGAATTCTGAAGCTGCAAGAAACTACATGCCTTGCTCTTTCCTTTCTCATTTCTTGAGTTTTACCAGTTGTTTTTAGCCTATTTTTATCTTGCAATGGTAGAATTTCATCCTCTCTCTCCCCTTTCACCTTTCACAATCCCTCACTTTTTTGAACTGGGGTAGAAGTCCCAAAGAATTATTTTAAGTCTGATGAAAACTAATGACTGTATAACAGAAAGATCCAAATTAGAGTTCTCTCGTTTGTAAGGTGAGAAAGTAGCATGAGCACAGTTAGCTGCCAAGCCGTCAGCACATGCGCAGCCAAGCCATCAGCACATGCGCACTGAAGGGGTCACATAGAAACTCCACATTAACCACAGCTGCCTCTTCCCAAGGCATTAGGGAACATGAAATAGTTGGCAGTGCTATAAAGACTGAAGAGGGAGGAAATCACAGCAGCCACAAAGAAAGCTTGAAATTATGTTTATCACAGTGTATGCAGAGATCAAGCARAGGGACAGAACACCAAATCTTCAGGACACCAGGCTTTATTAAATCTGCTTTTCACAGAACAATTCATTTCTAATTGGATTCTAGACTTTTAAAGGTATTCCTTTTTTCCATGATTATACTATTGGTTACTGAATATTAGTCTTTCTTTCTGAAAAAAAAAGAAGAAAAAACACTTAAATTTAAGCTATCTTTGAGTACTCCCTGACCTTCTTCCATTATTTGCACAACAATTAACTAGCTAGTACCCAAATTCTGGATAGTTCTATCTAATATAAAAAATTAGAAAACAGTGGAACCACAGCTTTTCACTTCTGAGCAGGCACAATTTCCTGCAAGTGAGGAAAATGAAACTGATTTTTCTGTTAACTGGTTCTGTGTAATCTCTTAAAACAGAAACACAGAGAGGAAAATAATCCTGGTGGGATGTGGAGTTTTTTTCGATGAATCCATGCAAAGTAAGAATCTACAATGCCAAAGTTCCACCTAAAAACAAAGAGTAGTAGACTATCAGCTATTTCCTGTCCATCTAGTATGTATCTCAGACTTTCTGTATACATTCTCTCTTGAAATTAAAATACTACAATATTTTTAGCATTTTTTAGTCATGAACACTGGTGATCAGAGTGATCCAGTGTGAAATTCTTTACAGTTGTATTATTAGCTCTTCCTCCTATAATCTCATATATAGTAAACAAGCAACCCTTTACCCAACTCCCCTAAATAGTCCTACATTCTGAACCAGTCAATCCAGAATATTTAGTCAACTCCGAGTTTTCCATCACATCATAATGTATGAATTTCTGGAAAATAAAATGGAAAGAAGTGGCTTACTAGCTCAGTTCTAATATCAAAGCTTACCTACGGCAATCAAAGTTTTAGGATGATGAAAGCTATTGGACACTATATACAACAATGTTAATGATAAGCAGCAGCTTCACTATAAAGCAAGTATTCCTAAGGTACATGTACAGCAGTGGAAAGTTGTGCTTCCACTGTTTCTTAATCTTATGTAGCCAGATAAGGAAGAACTGGGACAAATATATATGGTAATAAATTGGAATACAACACTCTAGTGGCTCTGAAGATATAACTCCCACTCATTTGCCACCATGAGTATACATTTATTTCTTTCTTCTCTAATCTCTGCAACATCTGCTTTAGGAAGAAATACTATGCTTTCTCCCTCCGAAACCTCACAATGCTGGATTTCCCCAAGTCCCAGCAAGTATCCAGCATCAAACCTTGGTTTGGAAATGTGTTAATTCACAGCATCTTGAACTTTCCGGATAAACCAATGCACAAGGTGTTGTGACCAAAAGGAAGAATGTTGGCAGCAGCTAACTGAGGGGAGAAAGCATGCAGCAATGTTGTTAGATATCAAAATCCAACAGAACTATAATAGTTTAGCACTGTCATGCCAATTTGATATATTTGGTCAGTCAGGTGGGAAGTCACAAGATATTTCCTCCCCTTCTTCCTCCTACAGTTACAGTTTTAATTCCCAGCGTGCTCCAAAGTCCTCCAAAATCCAGATCTCCTTGAAAACATGCTTATCAACTGAGATTCTGGAACAAGCCATCAGGACTGTTTGGTGATATATTATCAAATTACTGAACATTATGATCAAAATATGCAAGCTAAACATGGACTCTCAGCTCTTCCTGAGATTTACTGCTTCCAGACGTTAGGCTGTACATTTACACCAGAGGACAGTTTCTATCCTTTTCCTTGTAAACTCTATAGTGGTGACTGTACAAAGGCTGGAAGCTGCACCCTTCGTGGGTCCCATTTATTCTTTTTCCTGCAGATATGAATCCTGTTTAGTGTATGATGACTTAAAGGAGCGGAGAGAAGATATAAAGGAGAGAGAGTAACAGGACCTGCACCAAGGGAGGTGGAGAAGATAGAGGCAGACATCACAAATGAAAGGCTTTCAGCATTAAGGCACTCAGCTGCTGTGGACTCACAACTAGGAGTTTTTCTCCTTTACATAATTCTCTAAACCAGGACAGGTAGTAATTTAAGCACCACAAAAGAGTAACCAGAGACCACCCTACTGCCTATCCTCCTTTTCACCTATGGAAATTTTTCACACCTCTTCCACTATCCCCAATTTCATCCCAGATCTTTAAGTATATCACTAATAAGAAGTCTATGTTGCTTTCTGTATTGAAGAATTGATACTAAATGCTGCCTTAATTCTGCATTTTCAGGTTTTCTGTTGGTTAGGCTGGGGAGGCAGGAGGCCACATGTACATATACATCTCCATCTTGGAAACTCCCAATTTTCAGCAACCAGCTTCTGTGGTCAGAAAAGGCATGGGACACAGCCGGTCATCCCCAATCTTCCAGCAGAACAGTTCTGAGTAATGAGTAGGCCTTTGCCCCACCATTAATCAAATCATGATTTGACACAAAGAATCTGCCAAATCTCAAATCTCTCTTTTTCTATTAAGGTCTTCAAGAAGGCAGGGCCAATCCTCAAAGAAAATGCAAAACAGAGCTAGGCTGAAAAAATAAGTTTCAGTACTGCTAGAATAGGTTGCTTGCCATAGAACCATAAAAATACCCTGTGTTCAATGGGGAGGACTTCACTTGAGAGGAGCTCTCTCAGAACCAGGCTTTGGGACTGCAGATGAGCAGGACCAATTGCTTCAGAAGACAGGACCTGCTGTGGGAAGCCTCACCATACAGCAGCCCACTCCTGGCTGCTATCTCCTGTGCAAACAGCACAGGAAGCCCTCACAAACATGATGAACCACAGGCAGGAGTGCTTGTAGCCTCAGGAGAAGGGACCTGCCCCAGCTGGGGGGAAGCCCTGTCCTGGAGCCTGCTGCCTGGGGCAGAGTGTGCACAGGGATCCAGGGATGCCACTGGAGCTGCTGGTCATGGTTGGTACTTGGAGTTTCATGGAATCACAAAGTAGCTGGGGTTGAAGGGACCTCTGGAGATCATCTAGTCCAACCCCCCTGCTCAAGCAGGGTCAGATAGAGCAGGTTGCCCAGGACCATGTCCAGTCAGGTTTGGGATATCTCCAAGGATGGAGACTCTCTGGGCAACTTTTTCCAGTGTTCAACCACCCTCACAATAAAGAACTGCTTTCCTGTGTTCAAGTGGAATTTCCTGTGTTTCAGCTTGTGCCTATTGTGCCTCTCATCCTGTCACTGGACACCAATGAGAATAATATGGCCCTGGTCTCTTTGCACCCTCCCATCAGATATTACCTAAAAATTGATTGTCTCTCAAATTGTCTCTCACAATATTCTTGTWTCCAAGTTAAGACATTAAAGTCTGGATAGGTGGACAACCAGATGTGTAAAGAAAAATGGGCTCAGAGAGTAGTGGTGAATGGGTTGTACCTTACGTGGAATCCAGTAACAAGAGGAGTACCACAAGGGTCTGCCTTGGGATCTGTCCCTTTGAATATCTTCATCAATGACCTGGAGGAGGCAACTAAGGGCTTGCTCATCCTCATCAAGATTGCAAATGATGCCAAACTGGGGGTACCAGTCAATATGCTTGCAGGCTAGGCCCATCCAGAGAGACCCAGACAGGCTGGAGGGATGGGCCAGCACGAACTTTGTGAAATTCAGCAGATTGCCAAGAAATGCCAAGCTCTGCACCTGGGAAGGAAGAAGCCTTTGCAAGAACACAGGCTGGGGTCTGAGTGGCAGGAGAGCAGCCCTGTGGAAAATTCCTAATGTATAGCAAGCCTGACAGGAGCTGGCAGCGTGCCCTGGCAGCATGTAAGGCCAACAGCACCCTCAGCTGTGTTGACAGAGGCATAGGCATTAGATGGAGAAAAGTGATTATTCCCCTTTACTCAGCATTCGTTAGACCACACCTAGAATTTTGCATCTAGTTTTGGGCCCCTTAATACAGCAAAAATATTGATTAATGAGAGTGAGTCCAGAGGAGGGCCACCTGGATGGTCAGAGGCTGGAGAGGCTGAGAGAACAGGACTTGTTCAGCCAAGGGAAGAAACGGCTTTGGAAGCACCTAATAGCAGCCTTCCCACACCTAGGAGGAGGTCATGAATAACGGAGTCAGGCTCTGCACAGTGGTGCATGGTAAAAGACAGAGGCAATGGGTATAAATTTAAACAAGAGAGACTCAGACTGGATAAAACTTTTTCACCATGAGGACAGTCATGAGTTGGAACAGGACTAAATGATCTCCTGAGATTACTTTTAACCAGAGTTATCCTATGAAAAAAAACAGTTAACAAATAGTAAGTTTCATTACAGAAACAGGTAAATATAGATAAAACCACTAAAAGTAGGGAGTATATAATATAAGGTAATATAATAATATATATAATATAAATAATACATAATATAATGAGATCATTTATAGGGCAGTGTCCAATTCTGAAGACAAGAATTCAGAAGAAAAATGAAAGATTCCAAAAGATTAAGATCTTCATATAGGGTCTATAAAGTCTGTCTTATAGTGGGACCCAAAAAAAAACAAAGAAAAAATCACAAATCTTTCCACTTTATTTTCCAAAGAGAATATTAAGACGACATGTTTTAGTAAGTGTAGTAAAGTTTCGTGATAATAGAGAGCTTTTTAACCTTGAAGAGGAAAGGTATGGTCCATTCTAACTGCTGAAAAATGAACAAAGACAAGAAAAAGATACGCACATTTTTAACTGGGAGGATTAATAACTATCAAAAAAAATTTAATGAAGATTAAAGCCTTCAGCTCACTAAAAATCAAGGCTGTCTTTTAAAAAGGTTTAATTCTATCTAAACCGGAATATATTAATTTAACACAGGAATTAGTGGGTGAATTTTCGTGGGTTATGGTATGGAAACAAGACAAGACTTCTGTAACAAAAGTTTGAAAAACACCAACTCCACTTAATCTGTGACTGAACCCCTTCTGGCTCTTAGTATGCTTTTTTGGTTCTTCAGTTCAAGGATAGTCTATGAAGTTTATCTTTTCCTCATATTAAGAAAATAGTTTAGGTAACATCCTTTATTGGTAAGTACTTCAGGTTTTACTGGTACATAGAAACATCATTTTTACAGCGCTCTCAGTAACAATTCAGAGACCTTGCCTTCCTCACTGTTAGGTGGTTTCTATGTCAAGCATACTCTCAGTTTTTCTTTGCCTACAATCTGAAGAGATGCACACTAGTCTATGAAGAAGCAGCAAAGCAACCGTGAAGAGAATGGACAACACCTATTGAAGTTTGGTGACTGAAAGGGCACCTTTTTTTAGGGATGTGAGCAAGAATCAGCATGTCTACATGCATCTTTGGGTGACTCCAGTGTTTTACATTTTTAATTACATGATATTAGGTCTCAGGATCCTGGATGAAAATAACTGTCATCTCATCCATTTGCCAAATATCACATTCTGTCCAGAGGTGGACCCAAAAGCACTGCTCTGTGGCAGAATTTTCTCTCTCTTTCCTGAAAAGAGTGTCCCTGCCTTCTTTTTCTTTTCGCCCTGCCTTACTGATTGGTAAGGTGCTTTGAAAGTCTGTGCAGGTCTGTATAAGGTATCCTTCCTCTTTGCCCATAAACAAGATTTGCAGCATAACAGAAGGTCAAAACATATTAACCAAAGTCAACAGTGGACACTGAGCCCAGAGTACTCTTCTTTGAGTTGTTGGAGTGCTGGATTCCCTTGTCCACCTTTGCATGGCTTAAGTTTTCAAGAAGCTCAAATGGAACATTTTTCAGGAGTGTGTCTTTTAGAGGCAAATAATTACCATTTTTGTACAAATGTTAGATCTGTTAGACACAGTACACGTGTCTTGCAGATGCAGATGGTAAATATGCCCTGCAGGAAACATGTAATTGAAAACCAGCCTTCCACATATTCATGGGGCATCCTTCTCGGCTCCCAATTGAAGAGGGATGTCTTGAGCCCAGGGATTCAGCCCCCAGCAAGCCAGAACAACTGAAAAGATGATGGAATAAGGTATGGTCACACAGCCTCACACCTTCCCTGAGAGCACCAAACACAAACTGGCCCTTCACAGAAGAAGGGCTCCCTTGGGGGAGGGTGCAGCAGCCTGGACACAACACACTGGCAGCCATCCCCCTGCCACCCAAGTCAACCCCTGTCAATTGAAAACACCCTTTTTTTGTTGTTTTTATAATTTTTTTTTAATAAGAAACCAAAACCAAATATTATTACAGAATAACATATCAGCATGAAAAAGTGTTGGGTATCTTTGAGTATACCTCACCATTTGAAGCAAATAAGCTTCAAATGCAAATGTCTCACAGTTGCTCTGTTTCAGAATATGCATGGACTACACCCCAAACCAAAAAGGATAGAATGTGCAAATTAGCCTTTTATCCAGGTGTCACAAGACTCTGAATAATTCTGCATGCTGTGATGGGATGTTACTTCTCATACGTAACTTTCTGAATAGCTGACAGTTCCATCAATGCAGCCACCGCAGAAAGTCATTGTGAGATTGTGCAAGCAAAAGCACAGATGCTGTTCTCTAAAACACGCTTACCTATTTGTTCTTTGAGCAAAAAAAGCAATTTCTTATAAGAACATGGTATTTTATTTATTTCAAGACTCTGAACATTCTCCTCCTCCTGCTTGTTACCCAGGAAGACTATATGATGGCATGGTCACCATGGAAACAGTGGACAAACTTAAGATGTTTTTATTGCTGTAAATAAAAGCCATCTGCATTATTTTTTCATTTCTGTTTCTCACACCACTGATGTAGGCTCCAAAAGCCAAAATGTAGCAGCTGTGGTACTGTGCAGCAGCCAGGAAGCATGTATCGCTCTCAAAATGCGACACCCTCCACCCCTGCTACATTCATGTGACTACTGGTGGGAACCAGGGCAAACAACACACAGGTAATTATAAAACATGATTGTAGCAGCCTGTTCCCCGTCCTCCCCCACCTCCATATCTCCCTCATAAGTCTACTTTGAAAACATTTTTCTGAGCACTTGTTGATTTCTGACCTCATTTTATTAGGAGGAACAAGTACATAGTTTGCCTAAGTATACAAAAAAAAAAAAGTTTCTGTAGTTTTACATAGAATACATTCCTAAGCTTGATTCCTTTGATGTGTGGGCTATTAAAAAGGCTTTTTTTTTGTCCTCCAAAATTGATTATTTTTCATTCCTTCACATTCTTTCAAAATGTAGCCCCACAGTCTCCACAAGTTTCTGAGTTTTATTTTTAAGGTCTTCTGTCATGAAGATTCTTTACTTTGCCAAACATGCTATCCTCTACACATTGGAGACAGATCTTACCCAAACATACACTAACTTTCCTCAAATCATTTTCATAATAGATGCTACAAAAAAAAATTGCCCATATAATAAGGCAGTTCTGAACCCAAACCCTGATATAATTTTGGCTGCAACGTATCTGTTTAGTTTTTCCTAACAGAACATGGGCTTCCTGGGACCCAGCCTTGAAAACTCAAAGCTTTCAAAGAATTTTGATTTCATTTTTTCAGGATTAGGAACCAGCAATCATCATGAAAGGTCTTCCCCATGGGTACTTGGCATTATTGATGCCATCTCTGTGCTTACCCAGATAATAATTGATCAGAAATAAACAATTCTTTTCACGATACATGAGGTAAAAATTCAGTGAACTTTCTTGAAGTTGTGCTGGTTTTCTCTATCTAACACATAAAAACTTTTTTTTTGTTCTGCAGTAGCCAGAGATGACAGAGTACAACCAGAAAGATCTATTACTTACAAATCAGATAAAGTTTCTGCAGTGTTTTCCAGACAACAAAAACAACTGGATGTTCTATTATACATCACTTATTTGCTGGAGGTTGGGTTTTGTGTTGCTGTTCTTGCAGGGTATTTGGTTTGGGGGGGAGTGGGGAAGGGAGGGGTGCAGAATTTTGCTCCTTACCAAAACCAGAACTTTAGAATGCTTCTGTTATCCTAATCATTAAGCCAAATTTGTGACATTGTTACATGAACATACCTTTCCATGTATTCCAAAATTGCATTATTATAAAAAGCCAATTTCTTCACAGTGGCACTTCAGTTGTGAAGACAGACATCTCAAAGAATGCTGCTTGAGTTCAGGAATCACTTGTGACTGTTTTTATCTTTCAGTGGGTGGAAATGTACTATTTAATGTTACATGCCTGTTATGTGCTTGTGCTGTTCGTAGCCTATGAATCCTTCTGATTCATAACAAAACAATAGGATGAAACAATTTCATTTCCTTATTTTGTTAGTCAGGAGTATCCTACCAAATTAAAAGCCATGATTCAAAGGGGATTTGCAGAACCCTGACTGGGGCCCTAACTGGGCCAAGAGAGCTGAGGGAGGCAGATGGAGAAAAGCAAGAACTGCCTGTAAGTTAAAGACAGTCAGAGGAAGTGGCAGCTGGTGTTTTGTACAGCAGGAGTTTCTTAGGGTCTGTTTACAGCCAATTCTCCCATGTGCAACAGTCTCCAGCACAATCCTGCTACCGGCTATGATCAGGGCACTTCCTAAGTTACTCTTTAATAAACTAAATAGAGAATCTTTTTTTCTCTCATGTTAAGGTTATTTTTCCAAATATTACATCATCCTTATAGTTTTTTTTTTAATTTTGAATCCTTTCCAGCTTTAAATCACCTTCTTTGTTGGAATGGGCAAAACAGAAATGAGTATACTATGCAAGGAAAGGTATTCAGTTGAGAATACCAATAAAATGTTCCTACTTCTAATCAATACTCTCATACACTGAAGAATSACAGTTGTTTGTTCAGCCATCAAGTCCATCGCAATCCCCAAATCCTTGAGTTGCTGCTTCCATCATCAACATATCTGATTTTCATAGAACACTTTTCCTCCAAACATTTTACATAATTGGCTTTATGTAAATTCATTGCCTGCCTGAAGCCCAAATCCTTGGCTCCTTGATCTTTGAGCATGCATTTATTTTAAAACACATTATTTAAAACAAACACAGAATCATAAGACTAATTTTATCCCTATGATTGACCTGGCATCAGTTACTCAATTCCAAAACTCGTCTCATTTGCAAATTTTACCAGTAACAATTTTGTTTCCATACCATTAGCAACAACTTTGGATCACGAACAGATTCCTAAAGCTCTCTATTAGAAAAAACAACACAAAAATTATATTCCAAAAATATCCCTGTATGTTAAATAGAGGTATAGCTGTAATTGTTAGGTACCATATTATTTAGTTCCTATAAAGTTAATGTGCACGACTTTGATTATACTATTATTTTAAAATAAGGTTGTAAAATATTGTCACCACAAAAACTTGCCAACACAAATACTTTTGTGAGTACAACCTGTAATGTCACCAAAAAAGTATATTGACTTTTATAAGACTAATTTTTCTTATTACACCACAAGGTTTTGTTAATTATTACCATTACCATTACCAGCTCTTTACTGATCACTCCCCTGCCTTACTTTCCACAATTTTGCCTTGAATTAATGTCAAGCTAGTACACTTGTATTTGCAAAGAGTATTTCATTTATCTTTTCCAATGCTGGCATAAACGTTTTTCCCCCCAAAGAATCTTCTGGAACTATTCTGATGTATCTTCCAGATCTTGGAATGGAATAAATATCAATGGATCAGAAATACTCAGCTAGTTACATAAAATCACTTGGGATGTAAGAGATACACAGTCATACAGTTTTATAGCTGCTTAGCAATCACTCTGTCAGAATAAAATATTTCTTTTCATTGTAAACACAGAATATACAATCAACTTGCTTCTCAAAAAAATATTTAGTGTCTGCCTTTTGCACTGAGATTTGTTTAAAAAAATTTTGAAAAACGAAATCTATTATTCACCTCAATACAAATTTTGTAAATTTTCTCTTAAATTTATTATACTCCATTTCATTTTCCCTAACCAAAAAGGGCATATCTTTCATTACCCCCTTAATTTCACCTAGCAATTATCTTTGTTACAATTCAGTTATATCTGTTTCTATAAACTTCCTCTTTATTATTTTATTTCTTTTTTTTTTACTTTATTGACTTTTTTCTTTTTTTAATCAAAGGTCTTTCAAAAGCATCCTCTCTAAAACAGTCTCCCCAAAAGTATCCAAGAAAGTAGATTTTTCTTTAAAAGTTTCAAGATGCCATTTTTATCCTTTCCATCACTTTTGGTCATACTTGCTTTGATGTTTGCAAAACAGTTTTTAAAACACTCTTATAGACATAGTACTGGCTGAGACCAGTTGTGTGTACATAAGTATGTACTTACTGTGAACCCTGATCCTGAAGAATTACTAATTTTTCAGCTGGTTAGCTGCTTTCTAATCCATATTCATAAAACCTTAGCTTACAATTTGAGTTAGGCTTAACAGCGTACCTTAGAAAATGTTAGGTTTGCCCCATTTAATGTTCAAGGAAACCCAACACAATGGAAACATGGCTGCTGTGCATACCAAGTATCTCCAAGGGCAAGGAGGATGTTCCTAGCAGAATTAGCCAGGTGACAACCATAGAAAAGGAAAATATAAAAGTGACAGAGTAACACTTTCAGCATACATTTCCCAAACTGAAAAAATATTGTGACAACACAGTTCTTTTTACGTACATTTCAGATCACCAGATCAGAGTAGAGACTAGGATGTGCATCTAGATATATCAGGTCCCCACATATAAAGCTATTTTGTGAATTTCAAGTAAGATGTTCAAGGGAATAATTTCAATAATTCAGTCATATGAATTGTCCCACATTGCAGTAGCAAATAATTCCAGAAGAACCACACCCACTGTAACTATTACTTGTAATTTACATTACTAACATGCTGGAAGAGTTACAATGATAAATAACATGGCGATTACCTTTGCTTAGAACTTGTGTCAAAATAAGGACACATTGATTTTTGAAGTGGAAGTTATTTATTTGCATTTATATTTTACACAAAGCATAAATACAGCTAGCTGTGGTAGCTCAACGCCCTGAATACAGAAAAATATTTTTAGCAGGTTTCAGATCCCGGCTCCAAAGTCTAACTGATTTTATTAAATTTTTGATTTGTTAGACCTTCAAATCAGTGAGACCTAAATGCATAGATGTGTTGACAACCAGAAGAATTTAACTTCAAAAAAAGTGAAAACATGCAGTAGAGAAAAGGTAACTGAGACTGAAAAAAATCAGGTGTATTATTTGCAAACTTGCTGCCAAGATTTGCTAGTTCCATATTCTTTTATTTAAATAAGTGGTGAAAAGCAGAGGAAAAATGAGAGCTCTAGTGTGATGGAGTGGAGTTTTCATTCACATAAAGCATCATTAAGTAGCAAAAGTAGGGCAATGGACATTTTGTATTTCCTTACCAGCCTCGTAAGAATGCAACATTCAAATAAAGATAGTAATGGGAAACAGCTGTTAGACATTAACAGATTTTGGTCAGTGTGAGACCTTAGTCTCTGTAGGCTCCTGAAAGAACGTGTCTTTCAAGCAGTCATAGATCAGAAAGAAGAAAATGAGTGTCCATAAGAGGTTACAGTCTTTTTTCAGAAAAGATTCTTTTGAGAGCATCACAGTTTAACTACTCTGGAGTTAGAAGCAAAAAGCACAGATTTTTTTTTTCCCTCTCTCTCTAAAGTTTTGAATCTTGCACTTCTAAAATAGAAACTACCCTTACAAAGATCAACCCTTCTGAAATGTTATCTATCCCCCTCCACCCTTTTTTTTTGCAGGATACTCCTTAGTAGCTAGAAGCACCAGCATTCATCACCTTTTTTGTGAACATGATATAATTATGGCCATCCTCACTAATCCAACCTGCAAACTAATTAAGTGACGGTAGCCTACACAGGCCACAGTGGGTGGCTGTGCTTAAGAAATTTAAAGACTTCCATCCATCATCTTATCAAAGGTGAAGTCAAGAGGCATTTTGTCACAGTTTATAAGTGTCTATATGGAAGAAAACATCTATTTTTAGAGACCTAATCTACAAGCTAGAATTTAATGAAATCCTACTAGCCAGAGCTTAATGAAATCTAATGGCTGCATATTGAACATAGAAGTGAAAAGAAGAAGCCTTAAAACAAGATTAATAATTACCTAACTTGGGTCTGCTGTGAAACAACCCTATATAGCAACCTTGAATCATCCTTCATGCTACAGAGATTTTGGGGAAATCCCTGGCTGCTCTTCTCAATTCTGTTGTCAGATCTACAAGATCAGGCATCAGGCAATTGAACCATTTCAGTCCTTGAAATTGCATACACAAAAATAGAAATGCACATCAGAACATATTGCTCTGTTATTCAACACCTCTGTATCCAAAGTTACACATTCTTTCACACTATATTCATTTCCTCTTAATGCTCTTTGTTTGGCTTGTTTCTGTATGTGGGTAGGAAATAATATGGAACTCTTCTGGGCTTGCTTATGTGCTGTATGGAAAAGTAGCAGACAACGTACAAGGTTCTGACACCCTCAATGCAGTAGAAACAATATGAAGAATTGAAATCAAAGCATTCATGGTGGAATTTAGTGTATGATCCGCAGTTTTACTTGTCATTTGTAGTACAAAAATTTCTCACTCTGCAGTAAAACTTCTCTACCACTGTACAGTCAGAGCTAGAACAATATGTTTTACAAAAGTTCTTTGGGATATAGAGTAAACCAATGCAGCTGAATATTTTCTCTCCACATTTGTTTTACTATAAATCAGAGTTATATCTAGAGTTATCTCTGCTACAGAGAAGCAGTGTATGGGAGGACTGATGCTACATTTTGGAAGTTTGGTAAGATGCAGAGCACCACTAAGCAGAGCAGGATGGGACTAGCATAGAGACAAGAGAAAGAAGGTGACAACAAGCCAGTAGGAGGAAGGAATAAATGGGGAACTACCTTTAAGCAAAGAGAGGTAAAACGGGGAACTGCAAAAGTCAAGGACATTGTATGCAAGTTCAGGTAAGAAAGAACAGATAAGATATGGAAACTGAGATATCTACACTGGAAGACATTGCAGCAGCATGTCTGAGAATATCTATTGCCAATGAAATCATCAGATGTGTACTCTTTTGTAACAGACCTCTGCCTCATTTCATAACTAAAGATGGTCTTGAATACAAAAGACATCCATCAGCTCCATAATTAATTCTGGGAAAGCAAAATGCAAAGATGGCAAAGAAAGGCTCAGTAATACTTCATAAAAGATTAGAAGAGAGATAGATAAATATCAATGTTACTTTGGCACTTAAGATTATAGGGTAAGCAGCCCTGAAAAAAAGTCAAATTAGATTTCCGTGTTTAACTTTAGGCATATATGTTGAATAATGCAGTCCAAAAAATTACTGCTGGGATTACTTTTGGCACTGAATAGACAAGATACTTAGATCTTACATCTAGTTCAGTGAATTACAGGCATATTGCCTCTTGCAGTGGAATAACTAGCACAGCTTTACATACTATAAATTTGTATGCCTAGCAGATTAGCAGTGCTGCACATACAGCAAGGTGGATGTAAATGCTTCCAGCTTAGATTTTAAGGCATGTCTGCATGGGAAAGGTATTGAAAAACAAGCCAGGATATGAATTTAAAGAATTATTTACCTCCAAAGTATTTTACCTAAATTACACAAAGCAACTCAGGCAAGTACAAAAGCACCTACACAAAAAGCTAGAACAGATATGCCAAGTTATTTCTTTGAGTGACCAAGCCCTTTTAATCTCCTCACATAATCATGCAAGTGTACAAAGGACGGTGATGAGGAACCTTATACTTGGGGCTAGTAAGTGGGTCTAGGCAGACTGTGGTGCAAATTGACTGTTACTTGATTATTCTATGGTAAAAGCACAGGCATAATCTCATCCATAGCAAATGCAAGACAAACTCACTCTGTAACTAAAGGGAGGTAAGTGTACATACTCACTAGTGCTGTTATCTTTTATCAGAGGGTATTTGTTGTGGTACCTTAGACCAAGTAAGCCCCAAACATATATCCACCCTCCTACTTTTCCCAAAGTTAAAGTCTCTCTGTTTATCTGCTGCTATACCCAGGAGCAGGATCTGGTGCAACAGCTGCAACAGTCTGTTGCAAGAAAAGATAAGCATCTTTAATTACAGTGTAGATTCCCACCAGCAGTCCTGGAGCTGCCTAGGTCTCTACTGACATCCCAATTTTCAGGATGATCTTTACATGTATGCAGCTTATGAGCACTCTTTTGGAAGTCTTCTAGGGATAGATAACTCTATGCAAGTCAAAATACAGCACCATTTCTTTCATTGATATTGCAGGCTTGCAACTTAAAAGGACAGTCAAGCCTTTAATCCTTTAAAATTACAAGATGAAAAGAGGATTGAAGCAATATTTTCAAAAATGTCAAAGTGATTTACGTGTCCAATTCTCTTCTGAAACTTGAGAATTTAGGCTTTAAAGTTGCCTAACAACTTATTTTAAAGGACTCAAATCTCTAAATAATGATAAGTTTTCTCCAACTATGGAAAAATTAAATAAGAAAGAGCATGGTCAAAGCTGATTCTTAAAAATATTTAAATTAAAGAAACGAGAAGATAGAGGAACCACATACTCATTTGTTACACAGAAGTGATCACACTTTTCCAAAATATCAGTACAGAGCAACATGTATATGTTTGTGTAACTGGACCTCACACATCTGATAGAAATGTAGATTGTTCAGAAGCAAAAGTTAAGAAGACATTTTTATATTTGGCAAAAATTATGAAGCTACAGTTAAATCCAAGTCAGCCAACTGTTAGACACTGGATGCTGGAACTGTAACAGGGGAGATATGTCTGGAAAAAAAAAAGAAGTCCAGGTCCAAGTCTCTCAGTAATCTCCCAAGTAAATTTTCTGAGTCTCAGTAAGGATCATGAGCACAATGAGCTTCCTTTATACTCTTCTTTCACACTGACCCTCTGACAAATAAAAAGGAAAGAAATAACACATCTGTCTGCTCTCCTTATGACCGCTGGATTTCAAGCATAGGCCCAAACATTTTATTGAATGACAGAGAGCCTTATTATCACCTGCAGTCATTAGAGGACACTTCTGCCTCCTCTTATGCTTGTGGCTCCACCTCCCCACATTGTCCATGTAGCTCAGATGGGAACCTACCCTGTCCCCCTTCAGATACAGCAGTGTATGTGTTCTAGGTTATGGTTTGTTAACTGACCTTTCATTTTGGTAGGTAATGAATGTCTTCTTTGTATAGTTAAATTAAATTGAACGTATGTCAAGTTAAGGCTACGATGCAAACATTTATTCACAACTTTTGACAGAGACAGTATGGTTTCCAGTTTTATGAAAGAATATAAAACAGTCCTAAAAAATATTTTCTCCTCATTATGTTGACTTGCTCTCTAACAGAGCAGTAATCAGAATTTCAGATCATATGGCATCCCTGCCTTAGCACACTCTGTTAGCTCCTATAGCCTAGCTCTACTTTGGAGCATTCCAGAGAGTTAACAGCAGTTTAATTTGCCATCTCAAAACTCCTATTCTTGCCATACATGAGGGACAGTTTGGCCAGTCTCTTAATTACAGAATTTCTCTTCTAACAGACATGCAAGTATTTCTTTATTATACTAAATGTTGTCTCCCGCATCAAATCAGTTACTAAGCAGCTCTCTGCTCCAATGAAGGTGTAAATTCTTGACTTCCCTTTTGGCAGCTATTTGGCTTCACACAGCAAGGAATGTGCCCTTCACTGAACATTGCATTTTATATCACCGTAAATTAGAAAGACACAATACAAATATTTTAGCAGAGTAATTRTATGTAGTTTATCACTGGCTCTTTACAAAGACCAGATGTTATGTTAATCAGCCAGTTTGGAATGCCAGCAGGTTTGAGGTGATTAGAAAACCTTCTACAGAAGATGGGAACTATCTAAGTCTCACTATCTGCCTACAACCCATTAAAAAACAAGGCTGAGAAGACAGAGAAAGCAGCTATCCATCAGTCACCCCAGATATTGCATTTTTCTTTCTGTCCACCACAGGAAAGCTTTTCATTCATGTACAAGAGTAAAAAGAAAAGGTGTTTATATAGGTCTTTCCTTCTACATTTCTCTAACTAGTCTAAGATTCTGGATAGTTCTTATCACTGTGGCATCCAAGCTACATCTTTATATGCCATAACACCTACACCTATTCACTTCTGCAACATACCTTCATTGGATCAAATAAAAATTTACTAGAATAAATTGTTGGCCCTAACGTCTATAACCTGTTTCTGTTAACATCAAGAGGTATTAAATTATCCCACCTAGGTCTACAGGCCAGCTACTAGAAGAAACTTACAACTTAATGTTATGTGAAACTCACACATGCTGTAAAGATATTTGCTCTTCATCTCCCACAAGAAATCAATTAAAAGGTAATTAAGTAAATCACCATTGTTATCTAAGAAAAAAATAAAATCAAAAAGAAAAAGAAGTCAATGAAAACCGAAAACCCTTGAAAAAATTCTTAAATTTTTGTTCATGACAGAATACTAAATTTTACTGAATTTTGTATTCAGTTGATTTTATGATCAATAGAAATTTTTAAACAGAAAAATTAAAAATTTAGCACATAGAGATAATACCCTAGAAAATATCTAAACTGTTTTCAAATTACAGAACTAAAAGGACCTCACGAGATTACCTACTTGATCCCCAGTCAATGTATATTTTCAGCTTGACATATATTCTCTCACAATTGACCTTACAGAGAAATAAGACTCCCTTTTTCATGTATATCTGAAGAAGCATGAGACAAGGTTATGTTAGTTTGTCTTATCCTTTTTCCACTGTTCTCCACAATGTACTTCAAAGCTTTTTGTCCGAGCTATTTTTAAATGTTTCACTTCATTGCTTCCACTTCTTTCCATTAAGAAAATTTTTCTTTACTCTGTTATCCAATTACTAAACAAATGTCAGATTAAAAAGTTAGCCAGGGTATTAGGATGGTGGAAAAAAGACTGCTCAGCAATTTACATGTCCCATCTAAATTTCCATTTGTGTCACATTTCTATCTACAAACATCACTGCCTGTACCTATCATGTTAGGCCTAAGGTAAGATTTCTGCTTTTTAGAACAAACATATGCATTATTACTGACATTCCTCATATTTCCTTCCAAAGGCTACTCCACTTTCCTGGAAAGAAGCAGCATCTCCTATGTTTATAGATTACGGAGTAAGCTGCTAGAATTCATACAGTGTTACTGAACTCTTTGTCTGGACTGTGTAGGCTGGGTCACACCTGTCCTTAACATGTCCAAGCAGGGGGGCAGATTTCAGTCACTCTCTACACCCCAAATAGGACAAGAGCAGAACAGGAGACTGGCATATATGGCACATGACTACAGCAGAGAGAGAGCATGGGTTCTGTCTGGTTAATGCATCAGGCAGCAGATCATACCACATCTAGCAGACTGGAAGGGAAATAACCTGCATCTGAAGCAGGGTTGTTAGAAACTGGGAAGTGTACTGGAAATGAGAGGAATTGGATATTCTTGTGGATTTTTTAGAGGACTGTACAGCTATGTTCTACCCATGACTTTATTGCATAGGCTTAATTTAGCCTTACATAAATTACCATCTGTAAGCCACCCCAAAGCTTTTTTTTTTTGTCTTTGCAGTTTTCCCCATATACTTCATTCTGATGAATACACTGACAAGCTATGCAAACATTTTCCCATCACATTTATTAGCTGTTATTGTTTTGTCAGAATCAGTGCTGGTTTGTTTTGCAAGTACATCATTTCATAGGAAGACAACATGATTTAGGAGCTAAATTTTCATATGCAAGAGACTAGGATTTTCAGTCCTAGCTCTACTGCTGATTTATTGGATTATCATATGCAGGTCACTCAATTGCAAGTACTTCTATTTCCCTATCTTAAATCCTGCTATCAGCAAGGCTCATCTCTTTCCTTAGGGCTTTGTGATACATGGGTGATATCTGTTATATACGAGTTTGCCTAAAAGCTTCGCAGACCCGTATGTAATTTTTCATTGGACATTTTCACGTAGAGTTTACTAAGGCATATTTGGTGAGGAAAATTCTGAGCAGTTGCAAGGGTCTCCTCATTCTCAGCTGGGTTCTTCATATATGTGGTGTTAGCATCTGCTGCTCTGCTCAGGGGCTGAGCAACTCTTACCTTCTGGGTAAGTCAAGGATATAGAACAGAAAAGCCTGTTTCATTGTTTCAGTATGATCAGTTAAGAGGAGGAGGAAGAGATTTTGGGTTGAACTTGCCAAAATTTTACTAGAGGATGTAGAAATCTGGGAGATCTTCATCACATTTGCTGATAAATTGCTTCATCAATTTTAAGAAGTTACCAAAAAAACAAAAACAAAAACCCAAACCCACCAACGCAAACATCCATTTCAGAATGACTACTCAATTGTTAGTGCAGTAAAGATAACACAAATGTGGAACATTATTGTTTGCCTGCATAAGAAGTAACTAGCTTACCGAGAATATTGAGGAATTTCACATGTTCACAGGAAGTAATCTAAGAACCTCACATAGTGCATCAGAACCATCACCAGAAAAATCACTAAAGAAAGCCGCATACAAAAAAAAAAAATCTTCAAGGTTTCTTGCATTTTCTGTCTTTCTTTGCTCATGTGGTGGCTCAATGGAAATAAAGATGTCCTTCAGTAAATGACAGCAGATAGCTGATATTAGTTCATCTTTATACAAAACAATCCAAATCGGTGAGAAATTTATAATGCTGTTTTGGACCATGTCACCCCACATATATAGAGACACACTCTATAAAAGTTAAAGATCAATTAAAAATGAAGTAAAAAATGTATCATTTTGAAATACCAGTTATCAAACTGTTCTCTTAAGTGTTCTATATACAGCTAGTTTGAACTAAAGATACTTGTTGCTGAGAACTCATCGCTGACAGTTTGAAGTCAAACTTGCAGACAAGCTCTTTCTTAACTATCTTATCACAAGTGCCACTCAACTGTGAAACTGGCAGTAGACATTGACTTCGAGACAGGACTTTGCTTTCAAGTTTCAAAATCAAATAAGGCCAAAAAAGATGTAGTCCGCATTAGTATAGAGAAAAGTTAATTTACTGATATGAAGTAAACACACAGCCAACGTACTTAACACCATTTTAAATAGCAGATGAACAGAGGAAAGGTCTTTTTGATGAGAAGGAGAGGAAAGGATTTCAAGAAGAGTCAAGAAGAACTGAGTAGTCTATTCCCTGCCTAAATAAATATAATACATCATAAATCCACTTGTACTTCATATGAATATGAGACTATGAATGCTATTTCTTTCACTAGGAAACCATTTGACAGCTGAGTCCTGCTAAGTCCTCATCTGAATTATAAACTCCAATCAAATATATTCAGACAGCATTCTGGGTTGATCTGACACTTCATCTTTTATAGACTAGAAATGACATAGAAACCTAAGAAAACTTTCAGCCAGCTAAATGAAAAACAGCACTTCTTTTCTCTGTAAAAAATAAAAATAGAGTAGGTCTCCTCAGTGAATAGCTTAGTTTGCCTAAACTTCTAGGTGCTGCTATTACAAACATGGACCTCTATTTTAATTCACTAAGAAAAAATGTGAATTTTACATTTTCAGATACATAGATGTAGGAAAATCATACGAGGAAAAAAAGGCAACAGGTGTTGATTTCAGCTGATTTTTTATCATATCATACTTAACAAAGATTTAAGAAGCAAGCAAGTGTATTGTCCATAGGACAACTCAGACAGTCCGTTTGCTCTGTGTAGCACTAGTAAGGTCTTTACTGGCATGTCCAGTTCTGGTGCTAAAACTGAAGAAATACCCAAACTCTCTACTGTTGGTTCTTGGGTGAGCAATGACCAAGCAGAAGTCTAGAAAACATAGCCTGTAGGGAAAGGTCAAATCAGTTGTGATAGTCTAGTCTGTAAGGCAAAAACTGGAAACAGTCAGAGTCTTCAAGTATATAAATGGTAAACTGAAGATGCAAGGATACCATTTTCTCCTCCATGTCTGCTGGTAGCAAAGTAAGGGCTTACATAACAGATTTGAGTTTGAAAGGGTTCCCTATGCCCAACACTGAAAGCTAGAATATATGACTAGGAGAGGATTTGAATCTCCATCATAGGAGGTTTTTAAAAGTAGATTAGACAAACATCTGTGAGATGTGACAATTACAATCGATTGATTTATATTTGGACAGGTGTATGGAAAACACAGCCTCTCAAAGTCCCTGCCAGCTTTCTTCTCTCCAATTTGCCTGTCAAGGATTTGCAGAGTTTACATCACCAGTATAACATGAAAGTCTCACATTTTTCCCCCGCCACAGCCAGTTTAATGGTAAAATGTAGGTAGTTTTCAAGAAATTATTACAGAGGTAAATTTGGATTTGAAACAATGAATGTCATAACTGAGATACAGCTACCCAAGGAACAGGCAGCAGTATCTCATTGTACCTTGTGTCATCCTCCACAGACTAAGCTCAGGGCAAATAAGCTTATGAAGCCAGCAGTAACAGAAAAGGTAAACTATTAAGATGTGCAAAGATTCTCCTGTGACAGGGTACCTGAAGAGTGCCTTTCCTCATTGAATCCCAGCTACCAGTCAAGGGACTAACAACACTGAATCTACCACCTAGCTTTGAACACAGGCCAAGAGTGGAAACCGGTGAGAACTGTAAGGCTAAAATTATCAACTACTGACCTTTGAAAATTGACAAATTTTGGCAGTATAAAAGTCTCTCAAGGACAAATATCAACAAAAAGTTGAAGCAACAGGAATAAGACCAGCCAAGATTTAAAGAAATTTATTAGGAAGAGGTTCAAGAAGAATTCCTTACATTAAAAAAGCTACCATGTAAAATCACCATATGTGGACATAATGTTATACACATTTCTGAGCAACACTCTAGATGTATTACAGTAGTTTTGTTTATCACTGCATATAGTTTCCTTACCACAAACAGTATGGCTACCAGACAGCTCTGTARCTTGTGACCAGATCAGTGCAGATGAACCTCTATGTTAATTTGAATCGGGTCAAATCAGATGAATAGATGGTGACTTATTTCAGAGACTATATCTTAGGAAAGCAAAATGAAAAACTGGCAGAATTCCGTTCTCCTATCTGAGGTGCTGTTATTACTGTGTGTTAGAAAGTCCTCTTAACTTGCACTTCGCTAAAAGCGTAAAATCTTTCTTATGACCATGCTGTCCCAGTTTTCAGGCACTGTCATCCTGCTGCGTGGGGCAACACTTGGAATAATTTCAAAGCTGAAATTCAGAGAAATATATATATATTTTTAACTGAATGGCAGAAGCACTCTGAACAGTGAAGCCTGGTGAATCTAAGACTTACGCTGGCCTCTGCAGAAAACTGCTAGAGTGTTTTCAGGTTGTTTCTGACCTAGAGGTCTTAAATTTTTGATATCTGCTAATTAAACAAGCTGATCATCTCTTCAGTGACATACTGCCATTGTCAGAAACAGTTTTTTCCACTGGTTTAAAGGTATCTTTCCTACTTTTTTATTTTATTAGAAGCATAGATTTTGTATTTTCTTTTATGTACTAAATAACATTTAGTTTGACTTCTTAGACTGCAAAATTCTGTTGGTGTTCAATATTTGAATTTTTTAGTCAATAACAAGAATAATTGTTCAGCTTTAGAAAGCATCCTCTAGATGTTGTATTTTATCAGGTATCTATGCTTATCTCAGAAAGAGTACTAAGCCCACCATGAATACTATGTTGATAAAGAATATAGATACAGAAGTCACTGCATCTACTCTGTGCTCTAATATCACAGTAATAAGAAGACTTTCAGCGGGAGAGGAGGGGAAGAGCTTTAACAGTTAACATAGGAGCCTGACATTTGGGTACTAATATGAGCACCAAACATGCCTGCTCTGCCCCTTACTGAGCCTTAGCAAAGTGCTTGCACTTCAGCTCTCCCCGTTGAAGAGGCTGAACCACAGATACTTGCATTATTCTTCTGGCTGTGATGGTAATTTCCAACAACCCGGGAAATCATAAATCAGTACCAGCAAATTGATCAAAATGCACCTTCCAAGTCCTAATTCCAATACAAAACTGCCATAAAATCCTTATCTGTTATCAAGCCACTTTTTCCTTCTAAAATTTTAACAAATAAAAAAACCCAGCAGTTCAGACACTCACTTGGTTTCTCTTCCTGGCACAAGAGCTGACTCTATTAGACTGCCACATCAATGTTTTTGATCCTATAATGTGTCTATATCCCTACACTGTCCTGCTAATAAAGCAAAAACATCAGTAATTACAGAAGCTAGGGATAACCCTTACATCATGTTTTATGTATTTAAAGTGTTCTTATGTATAAGCTATAACCAAATTTTGAAGCTAAGACTTTGACTTTTATGCTGCATCTGGCTCTACAGCAAGTCTCTTGCATGAGTGCTAATTACTTAGGATATTCTGTGTGCATTTATAGACATACATATGTGCATATATATGTGCATATACAAATCCATCTTACAGTTAATAACAAAATATTATAATTTATGACACTGTTAATTCTCTCTTTGCACTGAAGGACCTCATTCCTTCAAGATATATTTTTTTGTTCATTTACCTCAAGATAAGGAAGTAGCAATTCAAGTTAAGTGAATAACACAACATGGAGGGACCTTAGCTGACCTGACAGTTTCTAGTGTGATAGGTGCTAGTTTGTTACATCAAATCGGGAAGTGATTTTACGATGAAACTAGGCGCTAATTACGGGCTAAAACCACAACATCCTGCAA
>NW_020451123.1:109171-212130 GCF_003343035.1 Apteryx rowi | reverse complement strand
GGCCGCCCAGCGCTGTTTTGCTTACTTGTGACTTGCTCAATTATTTTATAAATTGGAATTTATGCAACCCGGCCCGAGTGGTTGTCAATTTGTCGCGTTTACCTATAACACTAGTATACATTTAAATCATTTGACCTAGTACTCTACTTATAGAAAACATGACAGAGGGAACAGAAATTAATAACTACTCTTTTTCCTGGTCCACTTGCTTCAGTGTATAGCTCTACCGTATTGCAGTTTTATGAATATTCTGAAGACAATTAGTTTTTGTGATTTCTCTATTAGTTCATTATTGCAGTATCTGCATGTTTTATATCCTTAATGAATTTGTTTTCTAAACATACCTGTAGGAAGGATAAATGGTATCATCATCAATGGTAAAACATGGCCTAGAGAGACTGAGGTTAAAAAAACCCCACACTGCTAATTTTGGGTACTCATTCTGAAAGTGCTGAAAACTGCTTTTCTAGAATACTTGTCACATGGTACTCTGCCCATGTTCAAAGCACAGCTTCTATTTGCTTCAGCTGCAGCTGTAAGTACTCAGCGCTTCTGCAAATCAGACACTGAAGTCTGAAGTCGGCACCCCACAAAATGAGAGCCACCTGTGTAAAGCTGTATTTGTCTGCCTTGACTGGCACTGCACAAGCAGAAATACTTTACAGCTGCCTAGCTGTGACTAAGCTAGGCAAGATAGCTGTTTGTTTTGTTTCCTTTTTTTTTCTTAAAGAAAATAGTAAATTATTTACAAACTCAGGTTGAACTCAGTTAACATAGAGCTTGACAAGCAGGAAGGCTCTACAAATGTTTTTCCTCTGCCTTGGTTATGGAGTGAAGGAGTACCTGGAGAAATCATCTCTACTGCTGGGTTTGTATAAATGTTCTAGAGGCTTTGGCTGGCTTTTTTTTTTTTTTTTTTTTTTTTTTGTATGAAGAGGAATTACCCACTATCTGTTCTCCTTTTTAAGGAAGAAGCAGAGTATAAAATGGTCATACAAGCTCCTGGAAGTATTTTATACTTCTTTCTTGTAAACAACTTCCCATTTTCCTGCAAGGTAGTACTGGTGTGACCTGGGACAACCTATCAGCAGGAGCTGTGGTTGCCCTGCCAGTTCCTTGGCTGCTGCTGCTGCTGTTTGGACTTGTGGTGCCCAGCAGGATCTGTGCCTGTGACAGGGACCTGCCTTTGCTTCAGCACAAAAATTGCACTTAGACCGCATCAAAGCTGTGAGCCTGTGTTGGAGATGCAGTAACAACAGGCTGGCCATTCCATTCTTTCTCCACTCCCTCCCCCCCTCTCTCTCCCTCCCCCCCTCTCTCTCCCAGTCTCCAACATCTGCACAGCTGAGGTGCTGGGACTTCAGGGAATGAAACATAAATGTCACTTAGCTAACACACAGCCTGTGAGTGCATTATCTTAATCAGAATCTTTGCTAAAAGACACATTTAATCTCTTAAATTGAAATTGCTTTATAATACAGAAGGGGAAGTAACAAATTCTACTGAAATGGTAGAGGAGGTGGAAAAAGTGTTGTAATCGTACCTCATTTTGAAAAGAGCCCTGAAACTGGCATTGTGACTATTATTTCAAAAGAATTTCCCATCTTAGGTTTCCTATGAAGATTCTGTTTCTTTCAATGAACAAAAAAAGTAATTTAGATAAATTATTTGAAGATTGGTTTCAGTTTTCTTATTCTATCAGTCAGTTGTTTTCATCAGTAGCTAGAGTTAGAAATCAGCATTTTTTAGTGGTCACCAATGGTTTTTAGTCAAATGGAGATTTCAATGAATAAATTGAGAAAACTGTATTAAAAAAGCATCTCAAGGAAAATACATTTATATCCATAGTTTTTAATGCATTGGAAGCATTAGTACTTTGAATCTGAAGCTATTTTTTTCCAATGTTAATTGTTTGGCTAGTGTATTAAAATTGTTCTAACTGGGCTGCTTGAAGTCTGTCCTTTGGAGCAGGAAGAATTAGACTAAAAACTACAGGGACTACTGCCATCCAAGGTAGGGTTCATATCAAAAGCTCAAAGAATTAGATTAAGTATTTTGTATGGCAGAGAAAGTGATGATAGACAATTTTCTGATTATATATTAAAATGATTTTATTTTTATAATTGGCACTGAAAGTGTTCATACAACTTATTAATCATAGACTTATGTTCTGGAAAGAAATAATAGCCTGGCACAGATACTGTCAATCACTAGAAATCACTGAGATAGCCGAGAGAGCCAACTTTGGGTTCTATTTCAATCTTATTGTTTGCACAATGGCAAATGGAGGCAGGTCCCTCTTTCAAAGCTTGGGCTTAACCAGCTCAATGACTTGGAGTTGCACCAAACTGTGCTAAGGCCTCTCTGATCTCTAGGAAGCTTTTTTTTTGTCATTTCTGTCATTGGTGCTCTGGTCCTGCTCCTCACCAGAACCTCCTAGTTGCTTTTGTCACTCTGCAGGTCCCTTTTTCCTGCTGTGACCACCTTGTGACCCTCCTGGGCAGACCACCTCTGCTCAGCTTCCCCAACAGAAGTGACCTTCCCTCCCAAAAGAAGTCCTGCCTGAACAAGTCACTCCACCTAAAGGAGCATGAGGAAAAACTGGAGGGGTGGAAGGGGGGAAAGGGGAAAACAGTGCTATCAATGAGCTATACTATCAGTGCTGCAGCTCAGGCATGGGTTATTCCATCCGATTCGCACCTGCAACTTCTTCAGCCTGTCAGTGAAATTGATATTGTTATTTTTCTGTATAGGTCCCTCCACCTGATGCAGAATCCCTTCTCCCACTCTTGCCTCTCTGTCTTTCCTTCTCCTCTGGCTTGCTCTACTCAATATGAATGTAAATTCAGTCTTCTCCACCTTAAACCAACTCTTGATTTTGCTTGCCTTTTCACTTACACATATATATTTGCTTTCCTTACTCCTCTTAATGTTTGGTAAAAGCTTATCAGGATCTACTATCAAATATCCCTCCACACCAGTTTCATCATAGCCTCACATGAAGCCAGCCTGTGCCCACTTGATTTCTACCAAAATTACCTGCTGATTTTCTAATAGCCATGTCTTGGTCTCATGTCTGTCCTGATCAGCCAGGAGCTCCTACTTTCAGTAAGGTTGACTCTGCTTTTTTTTTTTTTTTTTAAATCCTGTTCTTCTTTCTGTAAGATTTTGTGTCAAACTGAATTTTGCAGGAAGTGAAAATGACTGAGTCTTCTGTCACGTAGCCAGAGAAATAAAATTCCAGTAAGGTAAAAAAATCCATTTTAGTTTACCAGAAAATAACTTTTTCTGTGTGTATGAGAGAGGAGACTTTTCCCTGTAAAAATGGAAATTTTTACTTTTTGTTCTGTTAGTATAGTTAATTCAGTAATTCTTGTCTCCTCCCTGTCAACAATAGTTTTTTTATGTCCATTTGACATCTTTTCTACAGAAAATTTCAGCCTTTCATGCATTATGTTACAGAAAAATATCTATCTTCCTTTAAATCTGTCCCAATGGGACACTTGCAAATCCTTATGCACCTGTCAATATTAAACCTATTTTTACACTAATTGCTTATAATACTTTTCTATCACATTGTCTGTGTGCCCCTGTTATCATTCATTTTGTACAAAGAAAACAAGAACATCCCATGACAGAATACTAGGGCCTTTGGGGATCTGTACTTGTTATCACAGCATAAATAACTTTAAGTGTTTTGCTCACTGAGTGCTAAACTATTTTGTAATTACAAACAGATTTGATCCAGCCTATTCATGCCAATTAGTACTTCATTTTAACTCCAGTTCTGATCTGGTTGCTCACCAAGGATACTTTTCTAAAGGAAATAAATATCCTTTAAATTGAATTGAAAAAAAGCAAGCAGAACAGGAAATAGATGGCCATTTTTTATTAAAATAAGAGCTGTTGTAAATGTCAAACTGGATATAGGATGACAAGAAGAGTTAAGAGGCAGTTGTAGAAGAAAGTGAGACTCTGCTCAAATACAGTTTATACATAGATGCTTACATGTGACTTACAGGAGTTTGTGATAGGATGCATCTACTATCTTCTTGATATCCTTAAAAATTATAGTGTTTGGAATTAAGATGGGTTCAGTGGTTACTATTTTTTGAGGAATTAATTATCTCTTCTTYACACATGCAATTTTTAAACAATGTTATCATTTAATTAAAGACAACTAATAGTGAATTGCAAAAATAGTAGTGAAGCAAATCCCACACATTATCTTCAAAACCTTTGTGGAGATTAGCAAAATCTCCTTGCTTGGAAGGCATTCTGCAAGCACAGAGGTAGCACAAATTTCTCCTATGCTGTTAGCCTTGTAACCAGCAATGCAAGAAATGTGTATGTTGCTGATAGTCATCAGGTGAGTCTACAGCCAGAAAATACAGATGCAGCTTACCCACAATCAGCTTCCATGTTGCCTTCCTTCTGCAGCTTACACAAGTGTGACCTTCAGCATAAGTTTGTTTTAAATAGGTCTTGTAGCTTAAAGCCATTTTTACCATTATAATAAAGAAGACTCACATGCATTGATTTCTCAGATCTATGTAGTACTGTTTATGCTGGGCAAGAGAAAAAAGCATGTACCATTTTTTGTGGAACTTCTAAGAATAGTATATTTTAGAAAATAACTTACCTTATTTCTCAAACATGTCTTCAGAACTATGACTTGATGTACTTAGACTGTAATGCAATTAGATATAATAAGACTGTAAGAGGGAAGATATTATGTCCCTCTTTTTGGCACTGTATCTGGAATACTGTGTCAGGTTTTGGGTCTCCTCATTCAAGAGGCATGTGAAGAAGCAGGAGCGGGTCCAGCAGACATCCAGTTACCTAGATGGTTACTCTAGGGACTTAG
Organism: Apteryx rowi; assembly: GCF_003343035.1. Taxonomy (NCBI): domain Eukaryota; kingdom Metazoa; phylum Chordata; class Aves; order Apterygiformes; family Apterygidae; genus Apteryx; species Apteryx rowi. Next base: position 207,263 of record NW_020451123.1, on the reverse strand, counting down.
AGCACACGACCAACAGGGAGAGATTGCAGGAGCTAGGCTTGTTTAGTTTGGAGAAGAGCAGGCTGAGTGGCAATCTAATGACTGCCTAGCACTATTTGAAAAGTAGTTACAAAGAAAACACACCTGAATACTTCTTGTAGTGGCAGATGATATAACAGAGGCAATGGCTATGGCTTGGAAGACTCAGGTGGACTTTAGGGAAAGCTTTTTCATTAGGAGGATAGAGCAGCACTTAGGCAGGGGGCCTGGAGAGGCTGTGAAGGCTCCATCCTGGAGGTTTTCACAGCTGGACTAAACAAAGCCATGGCTGACCTGATGTAGTGTTGGCAACAGTCCTACCTGGAGCAGGAAGTTAGAGGAGATGACCTCCAGACACTTCCTTCAAACCAACATTTCAGTGATTCTAATAAAGTATACTCATGGGCAGTGTCCATACTATCATATCTGGAAACATTTCTGTGTAAAAGTTATGTACATTACAAATAGACTAAGAAAACTGGTGAAAATGTCTCCTGACATATTTTTGCTTAAAAGTTTTTTAACTCTTTTCTGCATATATTTGCAAGTTTAACTGCTTTGCCATGGTTGATTAAGCTTTTGTTTGAAATTGGACATGATAGGGAGAGAAAAGAAAAAATGATGTTTAAATTCATAGAAGGTGCCACAGAGCTTGACTAGTAGTTACACCTGAAATATGAATATACCCTACTTTTTGACCAACCCTAAAGTAGTGATTTTAAATGTGCACACTATCTAACTTTAATAACTGTTTAAAATTAAAATGAAATAAAACTGTTCTGAACTGGAGTTATACATCTCCTTACATTGATCTTCATTCAAAAAGAATTAAAACATATTTATAGTTTTCAATGGTAGTACTTTCTCTGAAGACTGATTCAGAGATTTACGTAAGTAGGTCTACTCACACACTTAAAACCAGTTCTCATTTGTGTTTTCTACCCTCAGCTGCTTTAATTTTCATTCTTCTTTTTAAAGGTGTATGTGTGGGAGACAAGAATGGTATTCCATTCCAGTCATATAGTGGCATTGCCATTTATAGGGTATTGAGATAAAAAAGCATGTACACTGTGTCTGCAGAAGCAGGGAAAAATGCCATCATTTTCATGTAAACAACCCTGCTCCTCCTGAACCTGCTTCCTCTTTTCCCAGTTCTCTGGCCTCTCTATGAACTACCTATGAGTCAGGTTTATCCAGGGATTTCCATGCCATAGTGCATCTAAAGGCGTGTTGATAATACACATGATAATACGTGGGGGGGGGGGGCGAGGGAGAATATGTACAATTTCAAGTGATCTGAACGAAATGAAATCCACACCTGATGGATGTTTTTTATATGCTTTTTTTTCTTTTTTCCTTTCTAACATCATCTCATCTGAGATTTGAAAAAGCAGTCTTGAGGGAGCTGACAGCTGAAAGAGAAGCTAAGGTAAAAAGTGTTGCTGAGGTAGAAGTAGAGGTGATCCTAAGTATACTTAGAATTTGATAGGCTTTTACTAGCTGTCAGTAATGAGGAGGGAATGGAGGCTTCCTTTGTTACTGAACCTCATTTCCATGGATAGAGAAAATATCTCAGTTCAAGGTTTTTTGGCTTTTTTCCCATTAATTTGGCCAGTAAAGTGAGTGCTGTGTTTCACAAAAAGTTCTAAAACCATGTTGTACTGCAGCTGCCAGGCATAATAACAGAGTCTGATGCATAGCAGTTCAGCTGGAAACTGCCAAGGGACAAACAAGAACAAAATCAGTGCTACATTTGCAGATAATCACACAATTGCATGTTGTGTGTTAATGGTTCCCTTTCCATAAATTTTGATTTATTCATTCTTCAAATATTGCATTTTTTACTCAGATTATTGCAATGACAAGCTTGATTTTCTCTTCCTTCTAATGCAGCATCACCCCTCAATACATTCTGGTAGCATGTACAAATTAATACCTTTAAACATTTCTTTTATATAATAAATCTATAATACATAATGAATATGTCATATATAATTGTTATATATAATATATCTTCTAAAATGCATTAGAGCCTTAACTCCCTATAATACACCTGTGCCAGTGATACACAATGATCAGCTTTTCTGTGTGTACATATGCATTTATATTTTAGCAAAAACAGCAACATGAATGCATTTTTTTATTACATACATCACTTCAGAAGTGCAAAATCAGATATCCTCTTGGGTGATACAGAAGCCAGAGTACAATCTACTTAATACTACATTTTATCACACTGCAACTTTTTTTTTTCCTAATTAATCTGCTGGGCAATTGTAGAACAGAATGGGAATACAGTAAATTTTCCCACCTCCATCTTACAGATAATGGAGCAAATCATTACACACTGTAACTGAGCTTTAATTTGTTACAGAGGGAGAAGACAATTAAAGGTCAACCTGTCAATGGAGTGCTTTGAACAACTAAAACTAGTTGACCTTTCTAGTATGCTGTTTCAAGGCCAGTATCACTCCCCTGCCAAGCAGTAGCAGATGGCCAGAGCCGTGCAGTTCTGCTTCCCAGTGAAAAGAAACTTCTTTTTCAGGATTGTTAACTATGTAAAGAAAGAAGATACAGGCAATCCCTTATTTAAGAATACCAGCTCAACATGAAAATGCCTCAACAAAAGAAATGGCTGTCTGCTTGCAATTCTGCTTAACTAAGTCCACCTGTGACTCAAGCAGCTCTACAGACTTCTGCATGGCTCAGAAACAGAGGACAAACATGGGCTGTGAGAGTTTGACAGAAAAGGTCATCATAGTATGCTGCACATGCCAATGTTACAGCCAAAGAACATAAAAGTTAGAAAAGAGCATTACGTTTGGGAAAAAAACAGGCAGAAAAACACGAAGAGGGAAAATGTGTGATGGGGAGAAGATGAGTCCATTATATATGAAAGAGAATTCATTTCATAACAGTGATGAAAAGTGAAAGTTTAAAACAAAACCTGAGATTGTGGAAGAAGGAAAAAAATTTCTCAAGTTTAGCTAAATAGTTTTCTCTTACATGTCATTTATTCCAGCTAGGGAATTGGGAAGAGAATCTTACAGTAAGAGTGTTACTGGTCAATTCCCCAAATCCAAGAAACAAAAAAATTAAGTTTTAACTTTTGACTTTAAATCTTCCCTTTATTGCTCATATATTAAAATACAGGAGCTGATTCACCCCACCATTACTCCAATTTTATTCTGTTGCAAGTTCTTCTATTTTTACTAGCATGAAATAGGAATAACACTGTGGTAAATTGGAGGAAACTTATACAGAGAAACACTGATGCTATCCTAAATAACTGTATTTTTCCCCTAACTTTTTTAAGGCATGTGGTCTTCAATATCAGCAAGCCACTTTACTGAACACCTTAAATATGAATTTCCTGGATTGTTTATCTAGCATGTGGAATAAAGAATATTACATACTTGTATCTCAGGTTGACCAATTAGTACATGATGCTAAGAAAAGATTCATTTTTGGAGGTAGTTTTTCAGTATTCCATGGTTACTAATAGTCTAGATCATTTCTTCTTGCAGTATGCTAAATTTTTTTTTAGTGTGAGATAAAGTTATTCTGCTATTTGAGCAAATGACATTTATATTTTGTTAATATGATCTCTGAATATTTTTCAAAGTCAAGCAGAGAAGGTTGCCTAAAATAATTTGGTAAAAAATAATATGTAGCCAATAGTGCTCATGAATAAACAGCGCTTGAAGAAGAATCCACTCATTAGTGGTGAGTGGGAAACCACTAATTCCCTGTTGCAGATCCTAAGCCAACAATTCCTGCTAGTTTTAGGCTTTCATTTTTAAAGCTATTAAGATTAATCCTTTGAAGCAAATAAAGCATTTAAAATGAAAAAGGTATTGAAACCAAAGAGTGAGTCCTTCATTCTGCAAATAGTTTATATGCTTCTCGCAGTTTTACCAAGATATTAGTGTTTCTCATCAATTTCTGCTCAGTTTTGCTGTTATTCACTTGAAGATCTACAGAGAGAAAACTAATTGTCAGTACTCTTAATATTCCTCAGATACATGCACCTGATGCATGAGATTGTTAGGAAAAAGGCAAAGAAATTAAGGTCTTGTATTTGAACCTCTTATCTCTGATGCATGACCTACAAACTAGCATAAATCCTTTGTTTGCATTCACCCATCCATGTAAGAGGCTCATCTGGCTATATGCGCTTTTGGCAAACTCTTCACAGAGAGATGAATGGATTTTCCAGAAGGAGGTCTTAACCAAACATTTCTGATCTGCAGGTGATACTTACTGAGTCAAAAGTCCAAAACGTTTTGCTTGCTGGAATGATGCATCAGCTTAAAATTGTACTTAAAATTCATACTACCAATATTCATACTACCAAATTCATACTACCAATGCATGAGGCATTGCCACTTCTTATTGCCATATGTTGACCCCCCTGCAGTCAGAGTGCTCACAGGCACTAATTCCTCCTGTGCATGCATAAGACCTTAGGTAGTATACCTCAAAAAAGCCTATCTGTATTAAATTAAATTTGTAAAGCAAATGTCCAGGGTAAAATGATCAAGCATAATATACATTACATCTGGACTTAATAACAAAAGACAAAAATAGGCAGAGAACAAATGAAATGGGCTAAAACATAAAAAAAAAACTTAATCCATTCTATGGCTAGCAAATGTGGCTTTTGGGGGAAAACAATATTGTTAAGCATGTGGGAAATTTGTAATTATGTATACATATATAGACACATACATATATACATATATATGTATACACACRTGCGCGCGCACACACACACACATATCTATAATGCATATATACATATACACACACACAGGTGACGAATTTTACCTGAAAACGAGTTACCCAAGAATGGTTGTAAATGCTTTATTAAAAAGGTTTTGCTATACAGGTAGCAATTAGAAGAGTCTGTTTTAGATCTTCACTTCAAAAAAAATCAGTAATATTGCAACTGAGGAGCATTAAGTCATTACATACAGTCTTTGTTCTCTAACTCAGTTTTCTTTGCATATATAAGCCATCTATTTGGGGGAAAATGGGAAAACATTATTTTTAATGCCACAGGTATTTTAAGATTGTATTTGACAATCTTACAAAAGTACAGAGGAGGCAACTTGGTTTCAGAAGCCATTAAAATATTCATCTTCAAAGAACTTCTCAGTGAAAAAGCAAAATGTGAATATGTGGAATAAATTCCTTCATACAAAGATTCTTCTTACATGGTTTCCTATCCAGGATGATCAGTCTTTCAGCAAGGAGGATGTTTTGGATCTTCACATTTCCTATTGCATTTGAAATGACTGTTGTTTCATTTTGTGAAAGTATTCTGTTAATTGTCCAATGTTACATGTCGTTCTGCATTTCTCATTGCCAGAGCAAACACACTAAACTTTGTAGTTAAATTGTCTGTCTTGATAGTAAAAGAGTACATGGACTTTAACAGACTATGTAAATACACAATTATGCCTGAATCTCGTAACATATAATGAAATTATTATCAAAGATTCAATTTTACCTCCTTAAAAAAATCAGTGTGATGATTGTTGTTGTTGAATAATTTATGCCTTGAGAACAGAGCACAGGACAATATGAATCTGTGAGGTTTCATTATCCTACAATGTCTGCCAAAACCACTCTTCCACTGAAACCTTTGATCTAAGAAATGACTCTTATTATACCTTCCACTTTATAAATTAACTCATCTTTCTTATACATTCATGAAAATTAAGGCTGTGTTAAAGCAAATAAGCAGGATGAGAAAGACACTGAAAAACAGCCCTAGTTCTTCATTTTCTGTGTGTCTGGACTTAGATATCTGCAATCCAGCCAGTGGCCAGTAAAAAACTCCAGAACAGCAGCCTCTGGAAATGACAGCTTCTGCCCATGATACACCTTGCTTGCACTGAAATTGCTCCCAAAACAGCAGGAAGCAACTAGGGAGAAGCTTTCCCTTTGGCAAGGAGCTTGATAGAAAACACTTCAATTTAAAAATCATGTTGAACCACTCAGAAAATATTCCCAAATCAAAACCATTTAAAACAGACACCCTGGGCATTCCTAAAATAGAAAGATTTCTGTTGCTGACAAGTGAATAGGTGCAAGAGACTAGCACTGCTAGCTACTGATGTAATTGCTCTTCTTTTGACTCAGTAAGTTTGTATTTCTGATGCTAAAAGATTCAGGATCAGTCTCCAAGAGAGACCTGAAGGAAGGTGGAGATAACTGCAAAGGAGAACCCTACCACCTCCAAGGGTAGGAGTAGTCATAAGGTGTTCCTGGAAAGATAAAGCTTTTTGGTGGGAAGGGAGGGAGGGGTAGCATGATGAAGACAGCGCAGATGCAGCAGCATACACTTTGGATGTTGCTGATATTGTCAGACTTGCCTTCTGCTTTCCAGAGTTTTTGGACTGGACAGTATTTCCTTTCTGGTAACCAACTGACTATCCACATCCTTTCTATTCTCCCTCCCTCACCAGTGCACCGCTAAGTGACTGAGAAATTAGGAGTTTCCCCTTCAATAAGCTCTTAGTCTTGCTCTTTAATACCTGTCTTCAAAATTACATTTTGGAGACAGTACCTGCTTCAAAATACAGCATTACAACAGCATACAAAAGGAAACCTTCTTCTGTCCAAAAATGGAAACATCATAACCGTCTCTGAGCCATCTTTTTGTATTAGCTTGCACATGCATACAGAAGTAGCAAAATACTCTACAACAGTTCCTTAAAGATGGTTGAAGATCTGTAGCCATCTCTGATACTATTATTTTATATTACTATTCTTTTATTCTGTAACAAAGACTACAATATAGTACAGCATATATGGTGTATACCATACTATCATTATATACTCTGAAAGTATACTAATAGTATATTAGTGGGAGGACAGTAGGTCAAAAGTCCATTAAAAATGAAGAAAAACAAAAGTTCATAACAATGAGAGCCATGCAATTAATGCCTCCATGTTAACTTCTGGCTGCCGTATGTATTTGCTGCCCATTACTTTACTCTTGTGGGTAAAGTAACAGTATGACCTTCTGAGCAGCTGTCTGGCAAGAAGGAGCACCACCCTATGTTTTTTCATTTGCATAACACTTTCCATAATATAAGTCATATCTACATAGATGTAGGACTCTGAAATGTGATGTGAAGTTAGTCCCCAAGAAAGGGAAGTGCCTTTTGTTGTACATCTTTGTATATAAAAATCCATAAAGATTAGGCCAATTTATGCAGATTAGCTTATAGAAAATAATTTTCATAGCTGCTTCACACCAAAAAAACCCTTGGGCTTGGGGCTATAGTTCCTCCATCATCTACTAGCACTGCATATGTTTCACACCCATATCATGCATCAGTCAACATAAAATACAATCCTTCAGCAGAAAGCAGACAAATAATCTTCCTCTCTACACACCCATTCATAAAACACCTTGTTTCTCTTCCTGGCCTGTTAACACATCTTTCTCCTTCCTCTTTCCCTCATACTCAGATTTCCACAATTTTGGCTTTTCCAAGCTCCTCATACCAGTTTCACATATCTTCATGGGAAACAACATTTATAAGTTGAATGTGGTAATTTGTCCACATGCACTTGCATCAAAATTGAATGAATGTAACCAAGGGGAAATCTCTATTTACAGTCCCCAAGAGACTGAAGACAGCCAAAGCTATTTTTAGTGACACCCTCATACCTCAATAATAGTAAGAATACCCTGCCATGTAAATATATTTCCAAGCACTATGATTTGTACTCACACTCAAGTTTTGCAGCTAGAAAGAGAAGGAATGAACACTCACTTGCATGTGCCCAGCACTCAAATACCACCATATATATGCTTTCCTATATGCTTTCATCAGGTCTACCTTTATTTGTCTCAGTTGGAAAATGCTTAAAAGAATGCCACAACATATGTTTTGCCCCAGATCTTTTAAAAAGGTAAGAGGCAAGGCACAGATATCTTCTTTTTCCTTGCTTGCTGGTTTCAGGAAGGTTTTTTTTTTTTTTTCCCCTTTGTTTTAATCAGTGTTTCTCACTATTCATTCCTCAATAATACCAAGAGGTCACATGTCGCCTTAAGTCCAAGACATTATTAAGTACTGTTCTGGAGCAGTGGTACAAAGCAACCCCTTGAATAAGGTTTGTTTGTGACAGAGTATTTCTTTATTACATGGACAGAGAAAGAAGGTCTCCCATTCTGCCTGGGTTTTGGTGCTGGAAGGAAGAAAGGTATGGGAATCCAGGAGAGGCCCTGGCCTGAGGTGTTTTTATGTTTTCTGGGAGAAGGGTCTTTTGGCTTGAGGAGCTGGGAGGACTTTTCTGTTAGACTAGAAGGCATTTGCTGTTAGACAAAGGGTTTTGCCCATGGTTCTTAAAAAGGCTAAAACCTGTCTACAGCAATGACAAAAGAAATGAATGCAACACGCAGTGCTTGAAAGACATGGAATTTGTAAATATTAGGTAGAAGCAAAGATATATAGCATAAGTGCATATATCTATTCAGAACTTGGGAAAAAAGCCTCATGCAACACGAGTCAGGGTAGATGCAGAGAATCACAGAAAAAAGTAAGTGGGAAGGAAGAGAGACTAGAGATAAAAGCATTTGTATATACTTACACAGATTAAATTTAGCAAATTGGCAACAAGCCAATATACACTTATGCAAGTGACTGACAGTAACTGATTATGGGAAAAGGCGGGGAGGAAAATCTGAGATTTGCAAGTGCTTCTGGTATATATGTGCCCATGTAACAAGATGGAACAGCTGAAGAGAAGAAAGTGATTTTCCAAAGCCACAAAGAAAATTTCTTTAGGAGGACATCACCTGTTTGGTCCCAGGGAGAACAGGAGTTAAACCTAACTAAACACATATGTACTGTATCCTACAAAATGGGGAAAATAGCAGTAAATAAATGACAAACTAACTTTAGCCTCTGTGGATCATATAAACCATTTTTTACTGTAACTTTCTCACACACAAATCACTGAGATCAGATGTTTTGTTTTCACTCCCCCTTCCCGTTAAATTGAACTTATTAAGATGTGCTTTGTATGTAGACTTGACCTACTCTTATTTCTGAAGAAAAGTATTTAGGCTTACAGGGCAAAGTGGGTTGAAACCCATTCTTATATCTGCCCAAGTGGATGTAGTCAGAAGGGCACAATCCCAATACACCTCAAGAGGTACAACTGAGAGATACTGTAATTTTAGAAAAAGGCAAGATGGAGATGGAGATGGGGATGGTTTATCACCTACTACCCCAAGCCTGGCATCATACTTTTTTTTGTTCTTGTCCTGCTACTGTGACATTCAGGCAGTCCCACACCCTCTGATGCTGTCACTATCCGACTTCTTCAGAAACCTGTAAATACCATCTCTACACAGATCCATCAACTCTACTTCTAAATATTGCACTGGAACACTTCTCTAGACTCTTTCAAAATCATAAGATCCAGGACTTGACCCTTCCTTAATCAGAAACTTACCCTGGAAAGCTCTAGAGAAAAAACTGATTTACACATTTTCTATTCTGGCTAAAATTTCCAGACCTACCCAGACACATCTCAGAGGTCCCCATTCTTGCAAAGCAGCCCCTAACAGCACTCCAGACCTTCTCATTTCTTAGGAAAGAACCCAAAGTCACCACGGCCTTGCTTAATCAAGCTTTTGTCTCAACTTTTTACTTTCCTAGTGTTTGTTCTTTTTTGAACACCACTGCAGAAATGCCTAACAACCAGTTTTGTCTTCATCTCCAGAGGCAGCAGTTCAGTCTCTTATTAACCTGTGTCAGCCACTGCAATAGTTGCACATTTATTTATTGCATTTATTTCTCAAAAATAATGACTATAAGAAGGAAATGAGGAAAAAAATAAGAATGCTGATAGACAGTTAGGATATAACACTGAAAAAAGGACAGTGTTGCTGGTCAAAATGTTATCTTTGGTCTACCCCTCACCCCAATGCACTTTCTTAAACTAAAAGTATGTTGTTGATTATGAAGTCATTTATACTAATTGTTTTGTTACATTTATGAATATAAATAAATATATTTATTAATGCATGTAGATTTCACTGATACACAGATTTTGTTCTGTAAATTGGTAACAGTAGGATAGATTGCTGCAGTGTTAATGGAAGCACGCTGCTAGTTCCTCTTCCTAGTTTCTTAGTTCTAACAGAAATCTCTCATTTGACCTTGGGCAAGGCATTTAAATTCTCTATGGCTGTGTTTTCTCATCTGTAAAATTAAGGCTATAATGCCTACCTACTTCACAAGAGGGACAGTGTTAAATTTAATGTATTAATGTTTTAAAGTGTTTTCAGACAGCTGGATCAAAACTATTACAGAATGTAAGTTATTATTAAATTATGCTTCACTGAGTTAATGCTGTTGCATTACTGTATCTGATTAAATAAGGAAAAAATATTCAAGTGACTCCTCCCAGATTTTTTTTTCCAGAGGATGAAAATGATGTTCTTTTACCAGTCTACACATGGACTTGAAAGCTTATTTTGGAGAAAGAAAGCAGGCAGGGAAATGTAGTAGTCAATAGAAGTGAAAGAATCCTGCAGAATGGAGGATTACAAGGGCAATTAAAGCATCTGCAAGGTGGAACAGCAGGCAGCTGCACTGTGTGCTCCACTGTGATACATCAGTCTCTGGTAGCAATGTGGTCGTCCATGCATCTCAGTGCTGGTGGGACAGGAACATCCCCTCCACACTGTCATATTCACTGCTGCATTTGGCCTCCAGTCAGAGTAAGGAAATGCAAGTTCAGTAATGTAGGGCTGCTTCCTTCTGAGTCATTTAAGGCAGCTAATCCATTTACAATGAACGTGGCATGTAGAAATGTCAGTTATAAAAAGGGGGATTTATCGCAGGAGGATTGTTCGTACCTGATGCCTCTCCTACATCTCCTCTTGACCTGCTGCGCAGATGCCTGGTCTGGTCCTGCCACCTCACATCAGGATCTTGTTGTATGGGGGGAAGGGGATGTTTGGAGCAAGAGCTGGAGGAGGATGAGAAGGGTTTTTGTTGAGTTGGATGTTGTACTGGTGTTGATGCCGCTGCTCCCAATGCCATCAAGACATGTCTTGTGGATGACAAGGAATCTAGGAAAGTAGTGATTAACATGCATATCAGTGTGATTACAAGCTATGTTGTCTGTTTTGTGCTAATGTACTGCATGGAAAACACCTATTCTAGGCATATCAAAATCAGCATATAGCTTTAGAGCATAGATTTAAATCAGAAATATTTAACATCTTTCCCAATAAAAAAAGAAAAACTGCTTGATGGATCTATCTGATCAATAGACCATGGAGACCAGATCCTGGATTGTAAGGGAATGTTTCGGCTTAGCTGGGTACAAATGGATACTAGACGACATCCTTTCAGATTGCAGAAAAGACAAATTCACCTGCTTTCCCCTTCCTCCATTCCCAATGGATGACTTTAAAGGCAAGAAGAAATAAGCAGATTAGGTTCGATAGCCTTTTGCTAATGGTGTGCCATTAAACACACACAAATCGGAGCTTCAAAAATCACAGTCTGGGATTATATAGTCTACCTTCCATTTCTGTCAGGAAGATTGAAATGCAGGTTACAAAGTCTAAGGTTGTATATATATTTTATGTCTTTTCTGACATCACACTGAATACATCGAAGTATCCATTCTATTTTTTCTTTTTTTTTAAATCAGACCTGCACAAAGGCTAGACTACATGTTAAATTACTGCACCAGAAAAAGATCACATAGTTTTCTAAACAACAATAATGCTACTTCAGTTTCTTGAAGAAAGTCCATGGGACATGAAAACTTACCACAAAAGCAGTTATGCCACTTTTTTTTTCTTAAATTCCTGCAAAATTGCTGCTGTGTAAAATGTGCAGAGTGGCTTTAGGATTTATTCTGTAGGTTAATTCCACTTCCCGTTGGTACTGCACACAAATACTCCTTCCCAATTTTCTTCCCCTCACCAAGGCACATGTAAGCCTTAATAAATTTCCTTTTTTCCTCCAATTCACCTGTTATAAAACCTAAGTCAATTGCCTGAAGATGATCTCATGGTGACAGCTGTTTTATTTATTTGCTAATATGTCTGACTGGTAATTTTTAAGTCCTTGGTATTCTAACGCAGGATCATTCATAATCAGCCTCCTGCTGCCAGAAATTATCTGTGTCCTTTGACTGAGAGATCAGACATTTCCTCTAGCATTCTTGTGTCAAATGTTAACTCTAGCTCTGTGGAAAGGTAGCAGGATTGAGCAGCAAAAACATAACATTTTGCAGTCTATTACACATGGGATGGGCTACTAACACTGTGAGGATTTGAATAGCAATACTCCTGAGTCCTAAGGAAGAAAATATATTGTTAGAATATCCTGTACTAGGAGATCATGAACTATGCAGCAGAATAGTTTTTTCCCATTTCTAATTTCAGTGAGAGCATATCTTCTAGTATTTACAACTCTACCTCATAATATCCAGTTTATGCCTCCCAGCTAGTCTGGCTGGAGGAACAATCATGTGATTTATGTGTGAAGGCCATTTACCCAAAATAAAATGCAGTAAAATAAAGTATGCTCAAAAGTATAATTTAAAGATACCATTGTCATGAAAAAATAAATTATGTAAATTTGTATTTCATTTAGGAATAGTGGAGGAACCAGAGCTTCCAGTAATATTTATTTGGAGTAACTGATTCAGTAGGTTGCATGCAGGACAGTGGTGCTCTATAAGTAGCAAGATAATTTCCTGATATTATTTTTATACACAGTATATAAAAATTCTAAAAAATTCTAAATAATTATTTGGCTAATTAAGAGGGTATATTGAAATGGCAGTGTGTGTGAAGGAAAAGGTGTCAAGAAGGAAAGCAAGAGCTGGGAGACAGAGCAATTAAGCAGATACAGTGAAAAGCAAAGATGTCAAGTCACAGAGTGAGAATGCAGGGAATTCCTGTAAGAAGTGAAAGGAACAGGAGGGGATGCAAAAAATATGATCACCTTCTCAACAAGTATAGAAGCAGGAACAATTAACAGAATAACTCCCTGATTTGTATTATTTATTAATGATCTCGAAAGCTAGGAAGTGTTTAGAGAGGTCTCTGTGTTTCACTGTTCTTGCCACAATAACAAACAGTAGATTTAGTACTTTAAGTTCCACGTGTTGAAAGATCTAGTTTTTAATCTTCTTCTTAGCTGTTTTACAGGAATGAATAACAAGAAGGAATGGGGGGACTGTTTGTTCCATAAGATGCAGCAAGTAAATTTATACTTCTGGCATTTTCCTTCCTTTGGCAGCTCCCCCACAAAACACTCCGAGTGTGAAGAATACAGCAGAAGCAGGACAGAACATCACAGTAATCACACACATTTTGAATATCTGAAGCTGAGATAATATATCCAGCACTGAAGCTCAGAAACAATTTCAGTGACATCTGGTAGAATTTGCCAGCTGTGAATGTATGTGAATGCATGCTTGGTGACACAGGAAGAAATGCAGATCTTCAGTGAATGAGCTTGGGAACATTGAAGAAATGAGAAAAAGTGGAAGCAATGATTTCTATGGAATTATAAAAGAGATAAGCAAAGAAAAAAGTGGTAGATGCTACTATGGATGACTGCTTCCTGAGCACATTTTAGTGAGTACTTTAGTAAGTACATGTTGTTACAGGTCTTTGTTCTCATCATATGAAGGCTACACATAAGATTTTGATGCATTTAAGGTTAGAGATCTTGACTTTTTTTTAAATTAAGTTTTAGAGATTTGCTGGGTAGCTGATATGTTGCAGTCTATCACTGACATTTTGGAACTATATGGCAATTAGTGTAGAAAGCATGGATAGTCCCATATCCTCTCTAATCATGTTTTTGTTAAAAGTATGAAATAAGCAGTATTACCCCAAATGCAAATTACTGGGAAAACAGCATCACTCTTAATTTTAATAAATGTAACTGAAAAAAAATCCAATAAAATGAGTCTAATAACAATTAGTTGTATGACAAGTTTGCAGCCCTAGCCTTTCATCTAGTTTCATTAAAAAAACACTGTTTTAATTGAAAAGTACTGAAATCAAAAGAAATCACTACCTTCTGTTTGATAACTGAGAATTATACAATAAACAAAAAATGTACAACATGCTCTTATGGTGCCTCACCATGTGCTATGTTCTAAGAGATGTAATAAATAAAAATATCTCTCTGTTGTATGTACCATGTAATGTGACCATATGATGATGCTATTGAGAGAATACTGGCAATGAAACTTACGTTGTTTATTGAGTGGCCAGTTCATAATGATAACAAAGATACTGTGTGTTTTTGAGACACTGACAAATATGGTAACAAAATAAATTTGTATTATTTATAGTTTTGCAAATTGCAAGTGAAGAGGCAGAATTTCTCACCTTTTGAAAAGAATGGATACATGTGGTAAAAGTGTGAGATGCAAAGTTCTATCTCTTCAGAGATCCTAGAGGACAGTGAGAAGTATTTATGGCAAAATGAATTAAAATAGAAAAGGAAAAATAAAAAGTAATAGAAGTAATATAATAAATGATAGTTTTGATGGTGAGTCTAGACTGAATGCAACAACTAAGTTATATGCACCTTTGCACAGTTTAAATCTGTGCACAGAAACTAATAGAATACACTGGTAAGACTGGGCAATTACTGTCAAAATTTCTAAGGGTCTTGGGAGCCTTAGACACAAAATCCAGTTGCCATGACGTACCTAATTAACTCCCAACAGCTAAGCAGAATTGTTCATGTATGCACTCCTAGCTAATAGCAAATGTGAAGTAAATTGATGTTTGTTTTCCCACTATTAAATAGTTTGATTAATTTAATTCTCTCATATTTACAGCAAACTAAGAACATGTATGTGGAAAATCAGCTGATGTATAATAACTAATAAGCCACAATAAATAACCTTCAGTTAGTTGTATGTCTAACCCTGTTTTTCATTGAATGTCAGTAGGGATAATGAATCACAATTTTCAAGATATTTATGATTCTTCTGAAAAGAAGATTTTGTCAAATAAGCAACTTAAGTGTACCTGACATATGTGTCTAAAAATAGGTGAGATGAATCAGAGAATATATTATCTTTGTATCCATGATCACCTATCTCACCTAGTTCAGTTCAGCTTTGCAGGGTCCTATACATATGGATTGTTGCTATGGATCAGGCCTCAAGAAGAAAGAAGTATTCAGGAACTTTATCAGTCTAAACTAGCCGTACTTAGACAAAAATAAGAATGAAAGAAGTTAGGGTGACTAAAAGGGAAAACATCCTAAAAGTTAAGTGTGTAAGAAACTGTCGTATAAAAAAAAAGTAATGGGAGCTTTAGAAATACCTCATTTCAAATTAGAAAATTTTATTGAAAGAAATTCTCTTCCAGAGATTAGAAGAAATGGCTATAGAACATAAAAGGCCATTACAGGAGAGAAGAAACCCAAAGCAAGAAACCAGACATTTGGATTTTGGATTCAGAAACTGCCACAATTCCACACCTTTTCCTGTAGTACTACATTGCAATTTACATATACAGGCTACATAGTTAAATTTATAGTAAGAGTACACAACATGTCGGTAGTATCATTTCTATAGAGAGAACTGCATATTCATATATGCAGTATTCTGTAAATAAAGATTAACAACCTTTCCCTAATATGTGAATCAATTCAAAATTTTAAAATATTTTCATTTTCTCACACTAATGAGTTTTTTTGTCATCAGGGAGATGGGTTTCATTTTCCTCTGAAGGAGAAAAGGTCATACTGTGGTTCTGTCTATCAAGAAATTCAAACTGAAACAATTATAGTTTAAACTCCTTGTAACTTTATGAACATAGCCTGTATTTCTGCATTATTCCAAGGAGGAAGAATAAGTGCTCTCTGTGTGCCAGCAACTCAAGGGCATGTCAAAGTTTCAAGAGATACTTTTACTGTTATATATAATTTAAGAGCAAATAGAGTTCTTTTCCTATATCAGATTTGTATCCTTATTGTTCTTTGAACCTAAGCACGTTAGTAGGAATCACAGAGCCAATTGCTACAGGAACAACACCTCTACAGCCTGAGGGTGAAGTAGAAGTCGAGTAAGGAAAGAGAATGGTGATACTCTTCCACTCTCTCTCCAGAAAACTAATTCACTGAATGATGCAACTCCTGGAAATTCTGCCTTGCAGCAAGAAAATAAAAGTGTTTCATCTGTTTACCACAGCCATCAGAAAACGGTGAAATGAACATGATCTACAGTTAGCTACACTGAGAAGATGATAGTATGAGCTTAAATCTAACAGTTATGGCATTATATATTAGAACTGAAAAATAAAAACAKCAGTTTAACCAGAAATAACATGTGAGAGAAAGTAGACATTGGGCTCATATTGGTATATTACAGGTTTTCAAATGATGCATTAAATTCTCTATCCTTGGAAGACTCTGAACAAAAAATTGCATATCTTTCAAAAAGATATACTACAGTTATGAGGTAGACTAGTGAACGTGAAGTAGGAATCAACTGGTGGATATATTGAATGTTGTGTGGAAATTTAGACTAATAATCTCAAGACATATCTATTTTGCAAGTTAGTTTGCTGGTAAGTTTTGACCAAGTTAGGACAGATAGCAATAACAACAACAATTAGAAACAAAAAATTAGCAATTCTTGTTATAAGCACACCATACTCTGCCTTCTAATACTTCTATCTCCATGCCTATCATCCAAGATCACTGTATTAAAACTATTACTGATACACCAATATCTACATGCAAGTATCCCATTCAAGGCCTACACCTTTTTTTTTTTTTCTTTTTTTTTTGGTCATCCAGTTTTCTCTGCTGTTTGGCATGCAGATGTGCCACAAAGGAGAGGCTTTCTAATATTCCTGTCAGTTCCTCCTGTGTTTTTCCATATAGAAAGTACTTCTGCTGTTCTGCATAAAACCTCTTAACAAACAGGTCTTACTTCCAAGGATAAAGGCTTGGCACTTTTTCACACAATTTTAACAGCACATGTGCATTACAGCACCATTTTGACTGCAGCTACCAGCATATCAAACTTAAGATGAACAACCGTCTGACTTACGTATCTTATCATTGTATTTCTACCCATTCCATGTCTTATTTTTTTAACACTGTTTTTCAAGTTTGGTGGAGACAAATTTACACTGAAGCTCATTCTTCTGGCTATGGTTGTGGTTTCTGTCTATGTTGACTTTAAGATTGCACCTTTTTAAGACACCTTTACTTTTTCAGACTTGAGTGAAACAATCTTTAATGTAAATGTGAATTAGATCAAGAGTATTTTTCCAACTGTAATACTAGTATGCAGATGATTGATTGTATCAGTAAGGTTTTACTAATTTAACAGATATCATACTGATAACATAAATATTACAAAACAATTCTAGCTACCTGTCAAATCTTCATGCAAGTTTACTTAGTAGGTATTGAGGAGTTATTAATTACTATTAAAGTTAGTTCAGAATTGGAGCATCACAAAATGGTGAATGGAATTATGCATATCCTTAGTTAGTAAAAGCTATTTTCTATATTTTCTGTTTTCTGTAGCCTTAATAGTAAAAATGAACAAATACTTAACTGGACTTCATATAAATCATCAAACTGGAAAAAACATAAAAAATATGATTTTCTTTAACCCATTTAACATCAGTTTAAGAAATTTTTTCATTCCAGTCTGCAATTTATGAAATACACTCAGTAAAGTGATGCAGCAATATTGGATCCACTCAACAGCAAGAAGTCTATTCCAAAGTAAAATGTGACTAAAAATGCATTTCTCTACTTTTCTTCTGCTGCTTCAGAAGCTAGTAAGAATGCTACAGGTCTATAAAAACATGAATAGGTATCCATCTCTTTTTAACATCCTGTGAAACACCTCTTTCCTCTTCACCTTTCATCAGCCTCCTGTTGGTGACTCCTCTCTCCTTTGGATCCCTGCCTCTCCTGCTTACTGTGGGCAGACTGTGAGCAAGGATAATGTATATGCTAACTGCAAGCAAGAAGACCCCTGCAGCAGGAAACCAGGATAAGAGCCACAGGCTGAGGAAATGGACAGCAGGACTGAGTACTTTGACTATGGACAAAGGACACAGAAGATTTGGGGAATAATCAAAGAACTGGGTATGAACAGTCTCAGAGTGCTGCTTTCCTCTTTTATTCCAGATTCCTTCTGTACATTTGCAGTATTTACTGACACTCTATGTCAAAAAAGAAAATGCTACCAATGGATGTTTATAACAAAGCATATGAAAGTGAAAGACACTTTTGTTTTGAAAAATTACGTATGCAACACATTTAATAAACTTGAATTATTATGCAAAACTGAAATGTTTAATTTTTCACTAAAGCTATTCAAATCAATAAAGTGATCTGACCAGTTTTTACCTACTTTGAGGAAAAGCCCTGGTTTATTTCTTCGCATACTTAAGTAGTTGTCTAGTAATTCTTCATTCTCATAGCAGTTTATGAGATTAAGGCATCATACCTAACTGCAAATGATTCAGATTTACTTTTTTTTTCAAAAGCACCTTGCCTTCAAGAGCAAAACAGGCCTCTGCATTGTTTTAGCATTGCTTTACAATGTATGCTAAGAAAATTGTAAGATGTGTCTGAAAATAACAGCATAATGAAGACATCACTGGTGATATTCCTAGTGGAAGCTGACAATTCTGCACAAGTCACAAATCAGAACCATGTAAATTGCTCCAAGAGCAATGGTATTCACCAGAGGCTTGCATTCATTCAAACAAAACAGCAAACAGCAATAAAAAACCTTATCCATTCCACTAAATGAATATAATCTTTCCAGAATATGATTACTCTGCCAGATCTCCATTTTGATTTTAGAATTCTAAAATGGACATTTTATAACATTTTTACAATAAAGATTTAAAAAATACATATCTGTGAAGACTACCACATAAGTAAAACATTCATGAACTGACATGAGTGGAGTTTTTCAAAACAGGGACATGCCATTTTGTGAAGAATTTTGAGAGGAGTTTTCATGTTATTAGGAACAAAAAATCCCAAATGTTGAATTTCTCCATGAAAGAAAATTGTGGAAAAAAACATCATTTTGTGTTGACTGAAATATTTAGTCTTCATAAAACTAGATGTTTTAATTTTGACTTTTGATTTTGAATTATGATGCATACTATAGTTTGAAACTGTAAACTATCTCAAATGAAATTCATTTTTCAAGGAAAATATAAGGACTTGTAATTTCAAAAATGATGGCAAAACTATCTGAACTATCTTTCTTTTTTGCTTCTGAAATTAAGGTTTGGTGACAGTAATGCGATTTCACAGTCCATGTGATTTTGAAAAAAACTGTGCTCTGATTGAAGAAACAGTTCTGTCACGATTTTTTCCTTATACAAAAGTTAGAAATAAGGCCAGAGCGTGGAATATGTTTCTCTAGCCTGACAAAATTTCAGTTATGAAAGTGCAATAAATAGAGAGTTTTCTGTTCATGAACATGAGCCATGGAACAGCCATAGGGTCCTTCCATCAGTTCACATGATGCATGGTCTGGGTGCCCCAAAGGGGTGGCACAGAGAAGCCTTACTCCACCAATAGTCTGCCACTCCTGGCTGCACAGTTGTCACCTCTCAGGTGCCCAGCACACAGTATGGCTTTTCTGGCCTGGCTTCTAAGTTTTCTGGCTAGATACGAGATATCAGAGAATGAAGTTTGATAAGGATGAAGTGGGGATAGTGGGTACCGAGTTCACTGGACTATCTGCTGAAATCCCACTGAAATCTGGAGATGATATAAGTACCACAGCTTTTTACATTACAATTCTCACAGATATCTAAGGTAGGATGTAACTTGCACAGTACAGAGGTCTGCATAGGAGAGATCTACATCTAAACTAGCCAGCAGAGGCTGCCTTTACATGTCACAGAGAGAAACAAGTTTTCTCTAGGCTACAATTCCTCTTACCTTAAAATAGTCACCTAAAATAGGTCAGATGAATTTTTCCCCCTAGAAATGCCTTCTTCTTGACTGTACAGGGAACCCCACCTCACTAGCTAAAGGGTAGATATCTACAACACAGGCATCTTAAGTCAGGTCAGACGAATCCCAGACCTAGCAAAGCCCTCCTGCTCTGCACATGCCTAGAAACATCTCTGGCTTCACAGTGCCAAACATCTCTCCTGTGTTATCAGCCCTCACTGGGATACACCAACCAGCCCCTCCTCTTCCTCACTGGCAGAGCCCAAAATCACAGAGGCTGCAAGCCCATCAGGCTGTACCCAGCATAGCTTTCCCAATGACTGGGAAGACCTTGGTTCAGTTACCCCTACTCTCTTGCCCACACCCCTCCACCTCAAAAGTGTCCTAGTCACCAGCCCATGAAGCTAGTCTGGGTTGGAGGTAAGGAATACACTGCATGCTTCTCTTTCACAGCTTTGTGGGCGCCCAGAAATCTGACCTACACCCTGTGCTACTTTCATTGCACGCAGAAGACATTAAAGTGCACAGAATGGACTTACAGATCATATGCAATGAGTTGCACATAAGAAATCTAACAGCTGGGTTTTTTTTCCATGTGAAATAATACTCTAATTAATAAGTAATAATTGCATGTTAGTGGAATTGCTGATGTATCTATTCTTTACTTGCTTTTAAGCAGAAAGTCCTGTACATATACACTTCAACACGCTTAGTGTAATGATTCAGTTTACTGTATCTTAAGCCTGAAGCAGAAATTCTTTCTCATTTAGGTAGGATAAGAAAACACTAAACTTTTTGCTGTGGAAATAATTATCAGTGTCACTTTCTGTCACTGTTCCATTGCTGTCTGGTTTTTGTTTTGTTTTGTTTGAATAAAGGTATGCCTTAAATAAGCTGGCACACCATTATCATGCTATCATGTCATTCCATTACAAAGGAATCAGTTTATTACCAAAGAAAAGACAACCAACATTTAATTCAGACCAGAACATGTTGTATCATCGCTGTTAGAGAAGACACACTTTACGATAGACTCAGTTAAATGCCAGCAAACAATCTGAGCACAATCTGAGTTAAGTCTATTTGTATGCTTAAGCCATGTCCCAGTTACAGCACATGAATGTCTTCTTTTAAAATCATTGCTAATCAAAGCACAGTCCTTGGACTGGCTACTAACTCACAGAAAACTAAGTAAGAACAGAATAAGAACTTGGAAGGACCAAAATACTATTCTCTACCCATCAGTAAAAGAATTTTTAGATTTGCCTATGCATGTAAGAATCTACCAACCTGGTAACCCTGCAGATTCAGTAAGAGAAGCTCCAATTGCCAAAGTGAAAGACAGAAATAAACTGATATGCAGACAGCTCAATTATACCTCCACCCTCCCCATTAAAAATCTCAATGGAATACCTACGACAGTAAAAAAGTGCTCCATGGTAGGATTCAAAATCTGCAGAGGAAGTTTTTCCACCTTCTCACACTGTTTGTCCAACAGGTCAAGGATCAGGGCTCTCTGCAGAATGGCAGTTCAGCCCTGCTTCGGCTAGAGAAAGAGTACATCTGACACCTCCCCAAGATGCCCCTATGTGGAATGACTAGAAAAGAGGGTAATGTCTCTTCTGTTGACAATGTCCTTCTGGTATCAATAATTAAACATCACAGACATAGATATACCATTTTGGTGATAGGTGGTCATCTACCAAACTTGATCACTTTCACTCACTTGGTCTCCATCTCACTGAATGTTTAATGATTTTTTACAACATGGAATTGCTGTCTCATGCGTGTTCAAGGGATTCCCACTTCTATGAAATGAACAACATGGTAATTAGGATGTGTATGTTAAATCATAGAAGACCTAAAAGAATGTGTTCAGTTCTCAGCACAGTGCCCTAGCTACCAAGCTATAAAGTACTCTGCTGGAAAAAGTTTTCTCTAAGCCTTCTGTTGGAATAGCTTCATTTAACATAAAGAATTCAGACAGTTCTTGTGAGACTGCAAGAAAGCTTCTTTTGCCTAGTAGTTACCATTCACATTCTGGAGTAATAAAGGTTTAAGTAATGGAAGTAAAAGTTGAAATAAAAAGTAGTTGAAAGTGTTTTCTCTTCAAAAAAAGTTAATTGAAAGGTTGTATACAGATGTGGCATTTATAGCAGATCTCAGCTCACAACTCTGCTAAACAGAATCAACTTTCTAATACCGCTGCTGGAGACTTTTAAGTCCAAGGACCTCTGCAGCTTGTCTGTAATCAATATTTAAAACTCTAGACCACACTCTGTTCTCAGAATCGGGAAAGGAAATCAGAAATCTTAATACTTTACATTCTGTTAATCTCTTACAAGTTGTTATGATGTGTCTTTTTCCAGGGATTGATTCAGAGGATTACAGATTACTATGATATTTAAATTCAAATTGCACAGGTCAGTGCAACATAGCTGAATTTCTACAATTCAAAATCTATGGAACATTTATGGGGTGAAAAATAATTTGGAGTTACTCCTAGAATTAGAAACTATGTAAATGCAATGAACTCTGCAAACCCCCCAGCTCCAATGAAGCAGGATTAAAAATACTCTATATGAGTAAATGCTGGTAGGTTTTAATTCCTGCCCACATAAACTCACATCCACACTTTTCATCAGCCAGCAGACTCCAAGATATACATCAGGCCACAATGACTGGACTAGGCCTGTAGTTTATAGAAGAAAAACAGGTGGTATCTGCTAATGGAGCCACCTACTACAGTGTGCATTCATCAGCCTTTTATGTCAAAACCTACTGTTTGCATTAAATTTTCAGTTATTTAAGCTGAAATGTTACTGCATATCTTCATCTTTTTACAGTAGAAACTAAAACATGTATTTTTCAGGACTGCATATCCATAATTACATTTCCAGTAAGGGATTGTAAATGATTAAGTGAAAGAGTAAGTTGTATTAAATGTAATTTAAAAAACCAGAAGTTTTCTTAATATATACATCTGTGTTACATTATTAAACATGGAAGCGACCTTCAAGTAACTTTATAGCATATGGGATCACGTTAGTCATGTTTAAAGCACTTCAAAAACTACACATAAGTGCTGAGGAACCAAATGCACAATTACAATCACATTAAAACTTCTCCCTTGGATAATTTTCTAGAGCCTCAACAAAAGACATAATAATACCTTCTTCCGATTATAAAGTGCAATGCAACTGTTATTGGTGTAATAATGCCTAATTTTAATAACTTAATTGTAACAGTACAGTCTATGTCTAAAGGATTATAGATAAGCAAATATGTTTGATGTGCTACTTTGTAACTTCAAAATATTAAGTAGTCTAATATTGTCTGTGGAGTGTATATGCATATATGCATAAAAGTGTATATGAGTCTGAGGGCATCTGACCCACAACCTGCATCAGATGTGGAAGACAGCAGTTTAAATCACTGCTGTCCTTGAGTTAAAGTACAGGTTTACACTCCCAGATCATACTGACATGTGAGTCTCTCTACTTGATTTTGTCACAAATGCTTTGTCCAGCTTAAAAGAGAAGCCATAAAAATTAAATTTCATGATTTAATTTCTGCACAGAAGATATAGAGGTACCTCAGTCTTAGAAGAAAAGGTAGAAAAGCAGCTCTTCTCAAATTTGAAAGTATTACAATTACAGATATCACCTCACTACTCTCTATATCTAGACTCCCAGAATCCTCATCCCTTTTATCACTTCTTAATTTTTCACCTAACTGGAAAGCAACGCTTTGCACAGTCTGATTCCCTGCTCCAGCGACACTGCACAGATCCCACTTCTACCCAGCAGCAGAAATAGAAGGTGACTTAGAGAGCTGCTACCAGAGAAAGCAGAAGGAACAAGACAGAAGATAGTATGGAAGAACAGAACAACTCAGCAAGTCATTCAGTTGGGGAGCACTCACCAGGGCACCTCCAAATCATCTGAAGAGACATAGGTGTTTGGCATCCCTCTTTATTCACAAAGTCTTTATTCCTACTTCTAGCACCAGTAAAGTCAGTCCAGCATCCACCTAACAGTCCAAGCTTTTCCAGACAATCACATTTACCATATTTTAGTAGAGTGGGATTTGCAAGCCCATGTAAGGGATTCAGTTGCAAGCTTAAGAAAGTGTGATCGCAGATGAGGCTCAAACATTATACATCTATATAACTGTATCCATTTACCTGAGTATCGTGGAATGATACCTGCAGTTCATAGTTCTTCAAAATCCATGAATGCCTGTATAGATGTTGCAAGGCTAAATGAATAGCGGGCAATACGTCTGCTGTTAGATTTCTCTGATCAATTAGGCAGCTGGCAGGTGAAAGCCCAAGAAGAGGGAGGTGAGTGCGACCCCATTCTTCAGAACACCTGATTATCAGCAAAACAAACAGGACCAGAATGTCTAGTTTCCAGTTCAAGAAAGTCATCTTTCTTGGTGTTTTTCTCTTTTTTCCTTCCCTTCCCCTGTCACCCTCATCTCTAAAGAACAGGCCTTAGCTTCTCTGGTTGCCTGACGTTTTGCAGCTTTCCTTTGTCTCAGTCAGCTGTGTCCCTCTAGGAAAGGAGCTAACTGTTATTAAAGGATAAAGACCTCTCTGCGGCTGGCTTTTCCAATTTGGACAGTAATCCTGCTCACAGCAGTGCTGTGAATCAATACTGCACAAGAATAATCTCTAGGCAAATTGCTCTGCCAAGTCTAATTTTAAACATGTGTCATTTTAAACATTTTTGTAGCAGAAATACTCATCCATAGTTGACAAATCAATAAACAAAATAGTATAATTCCTTTAAAAATGGATACTCTAGGGATTGATCGAAGTGATAATATACTGAACTCTTATTTTCAGCTTTCTGCACACCTTTGGGTAAGAAGATTGCTTCAGTTTGTTTTACCTTGTACCTATCACATTTTCATTCAGCTTCACACAGACCAAAGAGATTATGCTGCCCTGTGTATTGATAATATCTTATATACTTCTAGTCCAAAAGCTGCATCAGCTCAAAGTTATATCCTGTGCCTGATTCTACTTTTCTCAGGGACTCCATTCTTCTGTTAAAATCAAAGCAAGTTTTGGACATATACAGAATTCAGGTCTGTTCCTCTCATGTGCAGTCACATTATCTTTTGACAGGCATTTCAGATATTATCTTGACTAGCTAAGTAATTCCATCATACTATTTGCAGTTGTCCAAGTAATATTGCAGGCTATGGGATGGAAAGCATGCTGCATATGCAGAAATGCAGAGAATATTCTAACGCTGGAGAAAACCTCATTTGCTGCAGAATGACCAAAACTCACCAGGCTGAGAAGGGAATATATATGGTACCACCACACCACAGAAACGTCTTCAACCTTGTTCCCCAGGAGTCTGCCTGCCTTGCTCTGCATGCAGGGACCATCCTCTGTGCACCCTTCTCAGCAGCAATGCACTCCACCTTTGTGCAAGTAGCCATTTCTGTCATCCCTTCCCTCCATTCGAGGAGCCACCTCTCTCCATCCCTCCCACGCACAGAAAGGCTCCCATACCCACTGGGATGCTGCCATAGGCAGGGAAGGGAAATGGGAGAGCCAAGCCCACACACAGGGAGAGGAAGATGCTTCCAGGAGATGCTTGTTTGTCCAAGAAGAAAATAACTGTTTTTCAGGGTACTCCATGTCATTACACATACAGCTGAATAGCAAATTGTTTTGCTCTCTTATGGGAATTCTGAGATTTCAAAAGAAAAGCCCTGTGCCAAACTAGAATTGAACCCCAAAACCTCAAAGGTTTTCACGACTTGGTAATCTGATAGAGAAACAAATGGAAGGGCTCACAGGCAGAAAACTAAATCTGATATAAATCAAAATTCAAATAGTATGTTCAGAACTTGGCAATTTATTTTATGAATAGCTGATATTTCAAAATTAAGCATTAGTTAGCCATACAAGATAGGATTTTTTTTATTTTAAATTTTCAAAACATAGTGTTTTAAAATATTTTCAGGTCAATAAATTATTTTGAAAGTGATGTGCAACTAAAAAGCTTCTAAAGAAAAATTCTCTATGAAATCCAACTATAAACATCCTAATTTATAATTGCAATCTATATATTGTGTGACAGAAGGGCATGAAAATAAATAGATAAATAAAAGTAACCAGAGCAAAATAATATTGAATAAAAAAGCAATAAATATCTGCCCTGGGCCCAGGGATTAGCCTCAAGGAAGAGTTATGTGCAAATTATTACTAACTGTCCACAGTGACTCTTCTGCCAGCTCACTTGCACTGAACTAGATAGGGAAGGACAGAACCCAGCTAACCGTTATTCCCCTCCATGCATTCTCAGGCACAAACATGAGGCAAAACAGAAATACCTGTTGCATGTTCCTTGCTTTCCTTCATCACCGCTGCCTATAGCCACAATGTAGCATGGCTGTACACAGCCCTGTGTTTGAGGAAGCAGAACCTACTTTTATGCCTGTATAAACTAAGCCCAAATCAGACAGAGCAAGATCAAAATTCATGATCAGAATTCAGAAAATTTGAAAATTAGCTGGGCAAAATGCAAAGTAGGAGGCACACTCTGGTAGCACAGTCCTGCAAAACAACAATTTAACACAACAGCTTAATAGGTATTTTCTATTCCTTATTCTTATGATTCTAGAATGTGATTATCGAAAATATATTTGTTAAACATTTTTAAACTCAGAGTGAAATTCTTTCCTGAACAGAGGGCCGATATAGGCCAAGATATTGCTTAAATCCTATTTAATCCTTTCTTAGACGCTTAAATAGGATTTTGTTGGTGAATAGTCCTTGGACAAGCCTTCCTTACCAGTATTATTTCAGTATTGACTACACTAAGGGGGAGGAGGGGAGGGAAGGGGGAGGCATTTGTGCTGCCAAACTTCAGCAGCCAAGGTGATCTGAACTGCTCTCTTTCTATGTCTGAATCTTTTCATTAACTAACCAGGAAACAGGGGGCTCCAGGAATCATAGCCCTGGCTCCTGTCTAGGTAACAAAAAAATGTAGTTTGAATCTCCTCCTCCATGTTTAAAAAAACAAATCTGCCGCTACCCCTGATTCCACCCCGCTCCCCTCAGCCATCAGGCCAAAGGCTTAAAACTTGCGTAAGAGAAATGGTGTATCACAGGCTATGAAACTCCTTTTCGGTGCCATATGGATGGACATATATTTTAATTACACACATTGTTGGGAGCATCACCTCATCCTATAGATATGCAATCCACCTCAGTCTAGACTACTATTTTTTTTTGCTTGTGCTACTTTTGGGTCTCCTCAGCTATGCTGCATTTAACCCAGAACTGGCAAAGGAACAAATAAGATAACCTACTAGTGCAGCCTCATGTTAATTGCTTGCTTAGAATTTGCTTCCTGACAGAAATATTTAGCTATCTAACCAGAAGACTGTTTCTGATATAGAAGTATTTTTATTGCTAGTATTATTGCAACAACACGTGTTAAAACATGTCCATGAGTTTTCATTTTGATAAATTAACATGCCATATTTGCCATACATGTGATTAATCATACAACTGTAATATTCAGGTATTCAATAACATCTTCTGAGGTTTAATACCTATAAAGCCTTTGTCACATGATCAAAGATTGAGTTTTTCAGCTGAGTTTATTCTACACCCTCAGAATTTACTGCTGAAACATAACAATTGTGAAATGCTAGTCTGATAAATCAATTAACTGTTATCTTACATGTACTTCTCAAATTTGAAGCTGAATTTCCATAATTATAATACATGTAATAGTACAATTATAATATATGTAATAGTACTAAATCTGAACTTTGATTTCAGTGACAGAACATGAAGGCTGTTTCATTTTAAATTCTACCTTCCCACTATTCTAGGAGGTTTTACCAAAACAAGATACTTGTTCTTCAGCACAGTAATGATCACTAGAGGTTTTTGCCATAGCTAGCTTCAAGCCTGAGGACACAACTGGTGACTGGATGACTCACGGTTGGCGTCTCCTTTGTTATAGCTGCACAGACAAACTGAGTAATTTTCAGAAAGGGAATAAAGCCCTTGTAGAAGCTCAGTCCCCAAGAACTTAAAAAATGTTAAGTCTATTTATGTCTATTGCCTATGGATTAATACATTCCAAAGGCAAAAGGAAATATTTTTGTGCTGTCTTCTCTATCACTTTATCCTCTGTATTTAAAGCATTTTAAATCAAGTTCTCAATCCCCTGATAAGTATTTCTGAACCATAAATCACTTTTAAGAGCTATTAGTTCATGTACAAGATTGACTATATACTGTGGTAACTGTGTTTAAGGTTGGCTATATATTTAAGAAATATGTCACTTCATGTCTCCCACACAACAACTTCTTCCCCCTTGAGTAACACTCATTAACATTTATAGGATGTTCTCATCCCAGCCTCAAATGTTAGTTTTCAAGTAGGTTATCATTCACCCCTTTTCTCCCATGTGTCTCTGATCTTGCTACTTAATTGCTAAGTGTAATTAGAGTATAGAGTATCCACCTACCCCAAGAAACCTTGGTAATGCATTGAAATCTATTATGATTTATTTTGGATGGTAATTCCTGTTCTTACATCAAGACTGAGCTTCTATCTATGCCAAGAATGACTCCAATATTGAAACACTATTGTCTGCTCTAACGTGTCTCAGCTTTTTAAGTAGCCGACTGTTCAGCTAAAACTACTTATTTTCCACAGCATTATCCAAATGACCAGACTACGTACTTCCCCCTGGCCTGCAAAGGCTGAGCGGATTTGCTAGTAGCTAGAGACTGATCTGAAAATGAAAAATTGTTTTTGCCACAAATCATAAAGTCTCTTCATAAGTAGCCTGAAAATCTCATCTTTCTGCTTCCTTCCCTCTTCCTGAGCATTGCAGCACGAAGATTAAATTCATTTCTTCCGTTCTGAACAGCAGGTTTGAAGTAAAGAGATAATATTACTAGTATATACAGCATCAACGAGATTATTCCTGAAGTAAAATGTCAAATTCTAGTGGCAGCACTTTGAGAACAAGGATTACAAATGGTAAAAGATTCACAAGAAAGCTGCAGGATTGTATAATGGCCAAGAAAACAAAGAAGCTCAGTCTACGTAGTTTAAGGTTCAGAGGCGGCTTAATCTATAACTGGTTCCATAGAAATCTAGAATGAAAAAAGGATTTCTAATAATAGCAAACTTCTGAACTCACTGGTCAAAGAAAACCTATATCTACCCTTCAGTAAACCATCCCCATTAAATGAAATACTCTTTATTAGGGAAGTTAAAGAGTATTGCAGTCTGGGCCTGATACAAGACTAGGGCTTCTAGCCACTACAATAGAACAAAACAAAACTACTAATACTGAGGTTGCGGCTGTTGTTGCTCTTTACTGCCGTAACTGTACTAGGGGCTTCTGCTGACATTGAGATAACACCTCTTGACACCACTGCTGACATAATTGTGCCAGCCGTATAGATCTGGCTTGAGCAACAAGGCCCTAGAAACACAGTACTCCTGCAGTGTCACTCCTTTTATTTACAGCACACACGCTGTAATTTTTGCCAAGGTCAAACACACTATTGCCTATGGAAATAGAAATTTGGAGGGTATCACAGAATCACAGAATTGCTTAGGTTGGAAGGGACCTCTGGAGATCATCTAGTCCAACCCCCCTGCTCAAGCAGGGTCACCTAGAGCACATTGTACAGGATCGCATCCAGGCGGGTTCTGAATATCTCCAGAGAAGGATACTCCACAACCTCTCTGGGCAACCTGTTCCAGTGCTCTGTCACCCTCACAGTGAAAAAGTTTTTCCTCATGTTCAGAAGGAACTGTCTGTGTTTCAGTTTGTGCCCGTTGCCTCGCGTCCTGTCGCTCGGCACCACCGAGAAGACTCTGGCCCCATCCTCTTGACACCCTCTCTTCAGATACTTGTACACGTTGATAAGATCTCCTCTCAGCCTTCTCTTCTGGAGGCTAAACAGGCCCAGCTTGCTCAGACTTTCCTCATAGGAGAGATGCTCCAGTCCCCTAATCATCTTTGTAGCCCTTCGCTGGACTTGCTCCACTAGTGCCACATCCCTCTTGTATTGGGGAGCCCAGAACTGGACACAGTACTCCAGATGTGGCCTCACCAGCGCTGAGTAGAGGGGGGAGGCTCAACTCCCTCAACCTGCTGGCAACACTCTTCCTGATGCACCCCAGGATACCATTGGCCTTCTTGGCCACAAGGGCACATTGCTGCCTCATGCTTAACTTGGTGTCCACCAGCACTCCCACTTCTCCACAGAGCTGCTTTGCAGCAGGCCAACCTCCAACCTGTACTGGTGCATAGGGTTATTCCTCCCCAGGTGCAGGACCCTGCACTTGCCTTTGTTGAACTTCACGAGGTTCCTCTCCACCCACCTCTCCAGCCTGTCCAGGTCTCTCTGAATGGCAGCACAGCCCTCTGGGGTATCCGCCACTCTTCCCAGTTTTGTATCATCAGCAAACTTGCTGAGGGTGCACTCTGTCCCTTCATCCAGGTCATTGATGAAGAAGTTGAACAAGACCGGACCCAGTACTGACCCCTGGGGGACACCACTAGCTACAGGCCTCCAACTAGACTCTGTGCCACTGATCGCAACCCTCTGAGCTCTGCTATTCAGCCAGTTCTCAATCCACCTCACTGTCCGCTCATCCAACCCACACTTCCTGAGCTTGTCTATGAGGATGTTATGGGAGACGGTGTCAAAAGCCTTGCTGAAGTCAAGGTAGACAACATCCACTGCTCTCCCCTCATCTCCCCAGCCAGTCATTCCATCAGAGAAGGCTATCAGATTGGTTAAGCATGACTTCCCCTTGGTGAAGCCATGCTGACTACTCCTGATCACTTTCTTGTCCTCCACATGCTTGGAGATGGCCTCCAGGATGAGCTGCTCCATCACCTTTCCAGGGATGGAGGTGAGGCTGATTGGCCTGTAGTTCCCTGGGTCCTCCTTCTTGCCCTTTTTGAAGACTGGGGTGACATTGGCTTTCTTCCACTCTTCAGGCACCTCTCCTGTTCTCCATGACCTTTCAAAGATGATGGAGAGTGGCCTAGCAATAACGTCCGCCAGCTCTCTCAGCACTCGTGGGTGCATCCCATCGGGGCCCATGGATTTGTGGGTGTCAAGTTTGCTTAAGTGATCTGTAACCCGATCCTCCTCAACCAAGGGAAATTCTTCCTTTCTCCAGACTTTCTCTCTTGCCTCCAGGGTCTGGGGTTCCTGAGGGCTGGCCTGAGCAGTAAAGACTGAAGCAAAGAAGGCATTCAGKAACTCTGCCTTCTCTGCATCCTTCGTCACCAGGTCACCCACCCCATTCAGCAAAGGGCCCACATTTTTCCTAGTCTTCCTCTTGCTACTGATGTATTTGAAGAAGCCCTTCTTGTTGTCCTTGACATCTCTAGCCAGATTTAATTCCAAATGGGCCTTAGCCTTCCTCGTCACATCCCTGCATACTCTGACAATGTTCCTATATTCCTCCCAAGTGGCCTGTCTCCACTTTCTGTATACTTCCTCCTTCTGGTTGAGTTTTGCCAGGAGCTCCTTGCTCATCCATGCAGGTCTCCTACCTCCTTTGCTTGACTTCCTACTCATAGGGATGCACCGCTCTTGAGCCTGGAGGAAGTGATGTTTGAATATTAACCAGCTAAACCAGGGTATGTGTTAATTACAAAAATAACTATGCCTGATTTATAGAAATTCCTACACCTTGCTTATTTCTCAGCCGCAAGATCTTTGAGTTGTAATATTCTAATGCTAAAGGATATTTAATTCTGATAATGTTGACACAGATCCTGAAAGGATTTGTATCTCAAAGGCTGAGAAAAATCAGCATTTTATTCAGCCAGGCAATTTGAAAGTTTAAAGTAAGTATCTATGAATGCTTTTATTCTTAATTAAAAGTGGCACTTCTAGGCCTCCTGCTCACAAAAGCACATTGCTTTTTCACAGTTGGGCTGGCTTTCTAAAGT
Source organism: Apteryx rowi (assembly GCF_003343035.1). Taxonomy (NCBI): domain Eukaryota; kingdom Metazoa; phylum Chordata; class Aves; order Apterygiformes; family Apterygidae; genus Apteryx; species Apteryx rowi. The sequence continues at coordinate 175,261 of NW_020451123.1, read as the reverse complement.
GCTGAGCATCCAGCAGTTCCCACTGATGTTGACAGAAACTGCAAATCACTCAGTGCTTTGGGAAGACAAGTCTTCAGTTCAGGCACCTAACTTGAAACTCTGTTTTTTTAATGAGGTGATTTGGAGGTGATACTATTAGCACTCTTTATAGCAAGAAATGATTAGCAGATGTAAGCTTGGCTAGGTTTAAAGATATGCAATGCCAAACTTCTTTGTAAGTCTTTCTATTGTAGTTAGAGGTATTGCAATTTAACTTGTTTTACTACATTGCATAAAGTCTTCCTACCACTAGCCTACCCTTCTAGATCAGCTTCTCACCAACAATACGGAATTCATTCCTGCTTATAATTTTTAGAAAGGGAGAAAGTGGAAGGGAAAAAAGAGGAAGTTTGTCTCTGCCTCCATTAACCTCCTGTAAATTACTGATTTTTAGAGCTCTCCAAATTCACAGGGAGGGAGCTGAGAGCAAACTCAAGGTGTTTTTGCAGTATATCAAAATTATATGAAAGACCTCACAGAAATGCAGAGTTTGATATTTTTATACTGTATGTGTATATTAAAGCATTTTTATATGGTGGTGTTAAGATATACAGGAATGAATGTCTGAAAAATCATAATGCTTGAAAAATATTACATCTTACATGATGTACCAAACAGGGATAATCTGTTAAAAACTTTCACTTTATATGGAGTGAAAATTATAAATAAAGATACCTACTATGTGTTCTTTGCTAGAAAAACAATAAATTCCCTGTGAAAGCAGGAGCAGTAAACAGTAGAAAGGAAGTTAATTAACATCTCAAAGGGGGCCTCTTACTACTTTTCCCTGAAGGTTTTGGATGCAAAATGGTTACTAGGACGCCTATTGTGTGTATAGATCTTCACATAATTCTGTAGATCAGTGAAGCTGAAGCAGAAACTGAAACCTACCTTAGGTAAATGGCATCAAAATTAAAATAAGTTACTACTTTAAGAAAACAAAAGGTTAACAAATGTCTTCTTTTAAAGATATGTGGTAGTGGGTCTTTAATCAAAAACAAAACAAAACATGAGATTCTAGAAGTGACTTAGATAAGCAGGTAAACAGAATGAGTTCCTCTAATGGGGATTGTAGCAAAACTATCTTACAGAAAACATAGATGTAAAGAAGAAAATAAAGTTCAGACAAGAATCACAAAAATGGTCTGGAGAACTAGCTATTCAGTGAATAAGCACATGAATCCATTAGATTCAGCTTGCCAAAAACCAAGTTAACAAGTTCTCACTTATGGTCTGTGACTCTCTGAAGAAGGGAAGAAGACTTTAGATTCCAGCAGGATCTAATCCAATAGAGCACTTCATATGATTTTGGTTACCTTGGATACCCCCAAAAAGTCAGAAAGCTTTGGTCATCTCGCACAGCCCGTATTGCTAAATGAATGTTCTGGTGATTTCCAGTTCTGTGTCAACTAACTAGGAGGAAATTCTGTGGAGATCATAATAAGCATCGAGAACTACTGATCACACAGGAAGCACTGTTACAGGATCAGCAAAGTTTAAGCTGGAAATAATAATGGACTTTTAATGTGATTTTAAATTAATCACAGAGAAAAGTTTTTCAGAGAGGAAGAAAGTTCTCTATCACTTGGGAGCCTGAAGACAAGATCTGAGAGCTTTTTAAAGCACATATGGGAATAGGCAGACATCTCTAAGAGAAATATATGGCCTTTATTATAAGAACTGAGTAATTATAATGGTTCTATGATCTTAGAACATGTTAATTATTTACAAGAAGTACCGTGGCCATAGTAGGAAACCTAAGTTTTCTAATCCTATCCCTCAAACTCATGATGTTCACTTTAAAGCAATTAGTCCATTGTCTGAGCCTTCATCTCCCAGGAGCCTCAGCAACAACAATTTGGACAGCCCAGGTGAATTAGCCCTTACATTTTAAGAGCTTTGTGATTATTACTTTCAGTGAGAAGGTAGAAATTTACCCTTAATTTGTTAGCTTTCATTTTCACATTTGAGAACGCCTATTTGGAAAATACTGTGGATAAAATTGTCAGAACTAAAAGCTTACCATAATGAAAAACTAATGACACACAAATCGGACATCAAGCACTGACTTGGAGATGAGATTAAATGTTTATTCCATCACAAGAAAAAATATATACTTTGTCAGTCTGTATGTCCTGTTTATATTCAGCCAGTACAAAGAGGCCAAATCCAGCAGATCTTATCCACAGCAAAATCATCTGCAAATAGAAGAATCTCTGTTTAGCAAAGAAGACTCTCTGTCATCCCAAAAGTACAGGTGGCATGGCAAGGGTAAACACAATATGACTGAAAATACATTTCAGTTATTCTTAGGGGCACTAGCTTCTGTATTTAAATTAGAGGAATGTTGAGGCTGAACCAGTTTGCTTCAGGAGTCAGGCTAGTGGTTCATTACTGCTGGAGCCAGGGAACTGCAAAAGTACTGCAAATCTCTTTTCTAGCTGAGCTAGACCCACAAATCAGGCAAAGTGTGTCTGGCTCCTCAAGCTTTCAGGCTCTGTTACTAGTTTAGTTCCAGGATTCCTAGTACAAAAATAAATTCAAAAAATGTGATGTATTTGTATTGTACCCTCTCAGCTTGATACAAAGCTCCAGAAATATATGGGGCTGCTGCATATCCACCCATATCTCTGCAGGACTGAGTCACACCAGTGGTGACTCGCCTCAATGTACTCGTCTGCCAGCTCCAGCTGCTCCAAAAATTAGTTGAGCCAAAATGGATGACAGGGTGGGTTTTCCTGTTCACTTCCTTCCGCCACATGATTCTCTGAGCCAGAGCTCTGGGTGCAATGGTTCAACCTTTCCTAAGAAAAAGCATCTGCTTTCCCAGGATAGCAATGGATTTTTGAAATGGCCTAGCCTCCGCTTGAGTTCCACGAAAGAAGTTTGGTTCCCAGCTTCCACAATTTCCTCAAACACCTTAGTTGTTATTCCGCAACATGCTATGAAAACTTCCATAATGCAATGAAACTGAAAGCAGACAGCAAAGCTTGAGATATGCATGCATCACCATGTTCTCAGATCATTAACGTGAGATGGTGTTTTGTAGCCTTGACCTGTGATGCTATTTATGCTTCCATCCCAAATAAATGCATGTATTTAATTAAAATAATATAAATACTATATTGACAGCTTTCACATGAATGCAGTCATTAACTGTATCTCTTCTAGCTCTTTCCTCTCCCTTTTCCTATTGCAAATATTTTCTTCACAGTTATCACAAGGATATTATACCCCATCTTTTCCACAAATTCAAGTAATTCACTTTGATCGATTCCCATTTTGGAGAAGAGTGCCTTCCCTCTCCTACTTCAAATGRAAATGTAAATTCCTTCCTGGATTTATTCAAAAAATAACTTTTCCCTGCTGACAGAGTGTGTTTGGCATTTCAATCAAAAGATTCCGTAACAGTGTGTTTTGCAGCATGTATGGGATAAGTTCTACAAAAAATTACAAGACATATGCCAGAAGGTGATATATTGGCTTTATCTCTCTTTGCAGAGATATTTAGAGGATGTACATTCTGCAGGTCTAGGATCCGCACCCAGAGGAGTGGGTGCAGTGAATACATGATTTCTCTCATCTCCCCACCCACACCTTAGCATCAGTGGAAAAGCCAGCATAGAATTAACATAAACACTTAACTTTTAGATGATTCCCTCCAAGTTTACAAAACTCTAAAGCAAAAAAGTGTTTGTCTCAAGTGGAGCCATATTGGATGAAAGTCAAAGGGTACACTGACTATCTAAAAATATATATGTTCATTCCAAACAGAAAAAGGTGTGTTCTTGTTGCCACCAGAATAGCCATTGATGCATGCATGTGACAACACGAATGTACTTTCAGCTTAATGTCTACGTTCTTTGCATATATCAGAAAGTACAAGCACTTAGTAATACTTAAAAATAAGAAATTACACAACCACTTTAACATATGACAGACACAACATCATCTGTATCATTATACAGGCAAAAATGGTTGTTAGTTTAGTCTCTTGTAAATTGGACCTTCTTTTAGTCCTAGACATCTCCCTTGTATTCAGCTGACTGCTACTCTTAGAGATAGATGGTCAGGACAATTCCTTATCTTTCCCACTTTGAGTACTACTTTAGAAATGCAAAGAAGGCTTCAGAATAATTAGTAGCTATAGCATTCTCAAAGGATATGGGAAACCCAGGCTATGTTTATGCCGTATATTAAATTGGCTTGATCTCTGGTCTATCAAGTTCACAGAACTGCTGCCGTTGCACTTGGAGGCAGGTGCAAATCCAGACTGGAAGGTGGTGGCTCAAAGAACTGCTGCTCGTCTGAAATGTGGGATTCTTCACCTTTCCTCTTTCCGGCAGGTAGGGCGAGGAACTTTTTACACTGGCTGCAGATTTAATATAAAACACGCTCTGGTAGTCTGATCTTAGGGGAGCTAGAAGCTTTTGAGGGAACTCAAGGTTCAGCATAGGGGGTTACTATGTACAAAGCAAGTGCATCAGGGCTCATCCCCAGAGCATTTACTTGGCTTTGACATACTGGGTTAAGCACACTTCCAGGCATAAATCCAGTTGCTATCATCAGAGGGTCTGGAATCCATGTCTCCTAAGACGAAAAGTCTAACCAATACACTATGTGTATTTCTTTTTTGCACTGCCTTGCTCAACTTGCTCAACCCTAGGGCAGAGTTTGTCAGAATGCAACCACTGGCTGTTTGTCCTCCTCTGAAGAATAACAACTGCTACTAAACACCCGCTTCTCCACCTTCATGGCTAGATCCCCCATTTTGCACCACTAACATCAGCCCTCTCTCTTTGCTAAAATATGTTTACTGTCCTTACAGGAAATGCGACTCCTACTTCAGGTTGCAGGAACAAGACGTAACTTATGAGTCAACTTAGTCAACTCCATTCTTGACTGTACTTTCTGCAAAAGGCATCTTTATTTGGAGGCTGAGGGTATTTTTTCAATTTAGAATAGCTGGTAGGGTTACCCAGATTGGTGCATAGCCCATACAACTTTATTAAATTTCAACAGAGGAGGGTTTTGCTGAGAATACAGAAAATGTTTTAGTAAGAAAGTAAAATAAAGAGAAGTTCTGTCAGATAAATTAGGCAGGGCACTTTCTACTTAATTTCAGAATAGGAGTCCTGTGTATGTTTCAGATCTTACCCTCTATGCCAACACGCTATTTAAACGTGTTAAAGTGAATTATTACTAAAAAAGGAGATTATATCAGGATGACCACAAATTACTTGCAGTTATTAGAGAAAACAAAATAACTTGTTCTCCATACTATGAATATTCTTCTCTCCTTGTGATAATATACCCCACTTGTTTCTGGAAGACTTTTTTTCAGCTTGTCAGGAGTCATTTTGATCTTCAAAAACAAAGTGACAGAATTCTAACTTGCATTCCCAGCCTTCGTGACTCTACATGTTTAGATTTCAAATATTCAACCTATCTGTACAACACTTACAGCACTGATCTTGCAAGAAGGCAGAAAATACATTCCTTATTCAAGGAAAGATGTCCAGATGCAGAAGGGCAGATATCCAACTTCCATTAAAGCCCTTGTCTTCTTCCACTATGCCTCTTCCTCTAAATTCTCCATGGACAGCTTTTGCCTGCTGCAAAATAAATAGTGTTGAAATCCATAACTTTCTCTACTGGAATGTTTAATTCCTTTATTTTAGGGATATTTTGCTATTTTTTTCTCCAACAAAGGTGTGTCAGGGTGCTTCCAGAGTGTGGAATCATCTTTCCTGATTTATATGTCGTTTAAAATGACATCTATCACATAACTTTTTATTTCACTATTTTACAAAAATTTTCTTTGTGTTTTCAGCAAAACAAAGTTCTAATCATAGGGACAGGAAAAAAAGAAGAAATATTATAGCATCATTATTTATCCAAAGCCATAAACTATTAAGTGCCCTTAATTTCTAAGACCTGGTCCTAGGGCTGTTGGAATCAGTGAATTACTGCCATTAATTTCAGTTGGCTTTGGATAAGACTTTTACTCACTTTATTACTTTATAGGTTCTCTTGTTTCTAAAATAACATAACTGTGAATTTTTGCCTAAGAGCCTCATTCAGAGTTTGCTCCTGCTCTCATTGAAATGAATAGGACTAACTTAAGTCACTAACTCAAACCAGAGTTCAGTATCTACACCTGAGCTTTATTTTATTCCCTGAGCCCATAAAGGAATGCCCGTGTAGATACACACATACCCATTGGATAGCAAAAGAAGTTTGTTAAACTGGATCGGGATCAAGCTCTAGACATGTTTAATCATCCAAAATACTGAAGACATAAGCCTTACTCATTGTAACCTGTCGTTATATTTTGCATAGAAGACAGTTCACAGGATCACAGCTGGCTGAGAGGTAGATTGAGCAAAGTAATAGAGTATGTGTTTAATTCAGTTTAAATGTTTTGATAAAGACTGGGGTTGCTGCTCACGTGCTCAGAGGTTAGCAAGTCCAAGTGCTGAAAAATGACAGCCTGACTTAGAAGGCGCATTACAATGATTCATATGGTTGGTCAGAAAGTAAAGGCATTCTTATGCCTCCTTTCACAAATCAGAAATATCAGATAAACAATATTCAGTTTAACTTCACCAGAAAACTACCTGAACACATAATAAAAAACCTAATTTTTTTACCGCAGTAATTATTTTTCATGAACTTATAAGTAAAATATTATGTAAAAATGCAACGCAAACATCAAATTATAACTTAAAATGAGATTTTGGAAAGACATGAGGGAGAATATTGACGTATCTGAATCACTGCCACATGTTTTCTAAGCATTATAAATATATTACAACTGTTTCTCAAGTCGTTCAAAAATTCCAAGAGATCAAAGTTCCACATTCTCTGTTTAAGAGCTGATAATGTCACAAGCAACTAAAATGTCCTGAAAGGGAAGACTACTCCCTGGTCTGTGATTATGTAATGATTAGAATCCAAGTCTTCAGGCATATTTATCTATTGGTAATCTCAGAAAAGAGGCTGAAGACCAAGTGCGCATGCTGAGTGATCTACCCTTCCGCTTACTGTAAGTGCACAGAAGAAATAAGATAATGTCTGGATAGAGTGAAAAAAATTCACACTATTATGTGTTTAATGGCTGTTCCAGCCATTAATCCATGTGTTCTGGTGCAGTCAATCTAGTGCTCTTCTTGAACACTAAGTTATTTACTTGTCACTATTAAGCATACAATAATGATCCTAGTGCACTCTGAATATATACATTCGCCTGACTTAGCATTCCATAACCACCCATTTATTAATTGGTTAAAAGCATTCAAAGCTACAAAGCAAGCTGGCAACATGATCCTGATTCTTCATGTCCCTAGAGTACAAAACAGTGAAAATGCATTTTTTTTAGAAACTGATACTCAGTCCAGAAGAAATAGAACATTTTTTCTAAATATTTTAATGCTAACTACCTAATTCAGAACCCAAAATCTGTATTAACAGTTTCAAAATATTTTGACTGCAATAAAGTACAGCACTTTATGATGTTTCTGTATGAAGAAGGAAGATCTTGCCTAGGCGTCTCTACTTCCTATGCATATATTATTTTTGTAACAATTCCATACGAGGGACGGATTTAAGTAGAATAATGTAATGAAAACAGGATTAGGAGAACTGTGATTTTTTCTAACAGATACCTCACTTTATGAAACAGGTATTGCCATTCTGAAAATCCCCCATAATTCTCTTCATTATGATTGCAGAGTTCCCTGGGATTCATTTTTTTAAGGAAACAAACAACAACTCTAGGCCGATCTTCCCTGTATTCCCTTTCAGTACATCTGTTGTGCTCACACAACAAAACACCATGGCAGCTTGTTTTCTCCTAATTGATGTCCTCAGCAGTATTGTCCTCCATGCGCTTCCATTCAAAGCTATCTGAAAAAATACTATGACAAATCTATGTAAATATAAGCAGCCATCCTAGGATGAGAGGCCTTCATAATATTTTTGAGGGGAGCAGAGACACTACCACGAAGCAGTACAGCCTGTTATCGTTGCTTTCGGTTTGCTCCCCTCGGTTTTTGAGAATCAAAGGGGAGAAGACAGGGGCTTCCTTAAATTGCAGCCAAAAAGATTTTCAGCAGTCACTTGCTTTACTGGAGCTTATCTTGGAAATGCACAGCAGACACTAGCATTACACAAGAAATGACTGCCATCTTCAGGAAAGGCTCAATATTGAATCAGCATGTATCCTCTGCAAACACACGCTTACTGAAGTTGTGACAAAACGAAATGCAGCTGGGGGTGGCTGATGGTGGCAACCAACTTAATAAAACCTCTGCTTCCCTCTCTAACAGGTAAAAGAAAGATTTGCCCACTGAAGCTCCGCAGGGGGGTCCCTTTTCCCAGCCCCTCGCCGGCCCCAGGCAGCGGGTGCGGAGCAGGGCACCTCGCAAGGTGCTGGCACACACCGGGGAGAGGGACCGCATATTTAACTCTTTCCGAAGAGCGCCTCCACACCGCACCGCGCCGCTCCGCTTCGCCGCGCTCCCCGGTGGGCGGGCGCGGCCTCGCGGCCCGCGCAGCGCGCACGGCCCGACCCGGACCGGCCCCGCGCACCCCTGGGAGGGCATCCCGGCCCGCTCTTGCCTCGCAAAGCGGAGGAGAAGCCTATCAAACCCCTGCGATGTCCTTCCCCACCTTCTTAAGCTACAGCTACATCCACTGCCGTTCGCCTCCCAGCGCTGCATTTCATCAATCCGGATCGCAGCGGGTACTCATTGAAAGAGAGGGAAAATAAAGTAATTGGCCTGCTTAATAGATAGAGGCTGGGAGACGGCTACAGCCGCAACTGTGCTTAGCGAGGGACCGCCGCTGAAAGCCAGCTTTCCTCTCACTGATGCACACGCACGCCAAGGGCAGCACATCCAAACTAGGAGACAACACAGCACCCCAGCACCTGCCGGGGCCCAGGAGCCCAGGGCAGGGTGTCCGCGGGGCTGAGCGGCGGCCGCCACAGCACCGCTCCGGGTATGCGCCGCGAGCAGGATACGGCCCGTCAGCTTCGCCGCCACCCGCGCCGGGCCCCTTCGCGTCTGCCGTTTGCGCAGGGTCGTGCCGGCACCGCGAGCTCGGCCGCAGACCTTGGCCCGCGTCCGCGGTGCCCTTGCGCCCTTGCACACGCAGCGCCCGGCGCTGGGCGGGCGGTGTCCCCTCTGCGCCCGGCAGGGAGCGCGGCCCCGCGGCGGTCCCTACCTCGGTGTCGTAGAGCCGCAGGTCCAGGAAATAGGGGTTGAGCAGGGACTCGTTGCGGATCTGATCCATGGCCAGCTGCACGGCGGGCAGCACCCCCCGACCGATCTTGCTCTTCTGGTCCTCCTCGGACGGGCTGAGCGGCATCAAGCCCATGATGGAGATCGGCGTGGTGGCGTTGGGGGGCAGCCCGGCCACCCCCCGGGCGCTGCCCCGCGGCCAGCCCCAGCCCGGCGGCGCCCAGCCCAGGCACAGGAGCAGCAGCAGCATGGCAGGGCTAGAGGTGGCAGCGGCCGGTCTCCGCCGAGAGGGATGCATGCTGCCGGATGGGGGAGGAGGAGGAGGAGCAGGGGTGGTAGCGGGGGGACGGTCAGAGCGGCGGGAGACAGCCGAGCCCCTCTCACTCCGGGAGCATCCCCCGGCGACAGGAGCCGCCTCTCCCTGCTGCCCGGGAGCCCGGGGGTCTTCCCYCYCYYCCCCGCAATAATCCTGCTGGCAATGGCGCCTGCTCCTTCCCAGGTCTGCCAGCTGCAACCACCAGCAGTAATAAATAAATAAATAAATAACCCCTCCACACTCGCTCCCTACCACTCTCCTCTCTCTCCTCCTCTCTCTCCGGCAGCACAGCAAGAGAGCGGGACCTGCCTCTGCCTCCGGGCTGCTCTCCCCCTGAAGGACGGAGGGGGGGATGCTCTCAACAGCCCCCAATGAATACCTCCCTCCTCCCCCCTTCTCCTCCAGGGGGAAAAAAAGGATGCTCCAGGAGAAAACGCCGAAGAGGAAAAAGCCCCCCCTAGGGACGGGCAGGCAGAGGAGAGGAGCGGGCCGAGCGGGGGCGGTGGTGCTAGTGCCGCATTCCTGGGAGCCGCCACCGCCCGGGCAGCGCCGCGGGCCGCGGGGGGCTCCGCGGGAGTGGGGGCTGCCTGTGACCGTCCTTCGGGGGCTGCGGAGGAGCCGGGGGCTGGGGTGGCGAGGCTGGCGCAGCCGGTGGAGGAGCAACGCGGCGGAGCGGCCGCGGATGCTCTTACGGCATCAGCGCGCAGTGCCCGCGGGTCGCAGGCCGCCTTCAGGTGAGGGCTTCGGCGCGGCCGGGGGCGGCAGTGGGGAGGTATTTGTGCAGCTCCTGCCCCTTCGCGGGCCTGCCTCCCTGTGGCGGCGCGGGGCGGCACAGTGGTGAATGCCACTGTGCGGTCCGGCTACGCGGTGCCGCACGCACCAGCGCGCGCCGGCCCCGCGCCGAGGTGCAGCCGCCCCCGCGCGGCCCTGCCCGCGCGCGCACACACACGTGCCAGGCCCACGCGTGCCAGGCCCCCCCCCACAGAATGACACGCGCGGCCCTATGCAGGTGAGCGGACAGTTCCCAGCTCCCCACACACTCCCTATCACAGCCTTCCCTCCCTCACTCCCACAAGACATACGAACACGCCAGCATTGCACCTCCAGTAGCGACACACACACACACACACACACACACACACACACACACTCTGGGCCATGACGACTCATCAGTGCATAGAAGCTGGGCATTTTGCAAAGCAGAAATCGGAACATTTTATTTATTCCCCTGCTGCCACCGCCCCCCCTCCACCCCGCCACCCCCCCGTAGATTTCACTGGTTTGCTGGAGTGTGGCCCTGTTCATTTTTCCACACCTGCAGCTTATGACTACAAACAAATTAATGTTGCAGCAGAATTTAGAGTTCTGCAGAGATGCGAGTGGGTTGCCACAGTTCTATTACCAGCCTGGAGGAGATGAGCCCTTTCCACCCTTGTACTCACAGCATGCGGCTCTTTCCTAATTACCTCCACATCTGCACATATGTGGAGCACATCCTACTTTTGTGAAGGCCTTCTGCCTTGCTCCCAGGCATAGGTCCCCTGCTCCTGGCAAACACTTTCATCCTGCCCATCCCTGACTGTGTCTTGCAATATCCCTTAACTGCAGGACTTGAATTTAAAACCTACTGAAAAAACCCAGGAAGCAACTCAGGTCACAGCGTATTTCAAGACAGGCATATTGGGAAAAGACAAAGCATTGGTTAAGCTAGCCTTGGAACCTCACTTTTTATACATACTCATTCCATTCCTGAAGTTAATCACAGCAAAAATTTGAAGATCAATCAAATACATCTAATTTATATCACATACATGATGGTGGCATCTGTGGATGGAAAGAAATCTTGGAAAGAATGGAAAAGAACGTTGGAAAGAACGTTGGAAAGAATCTTTATACATTACTAAATTTTAAGATCACAATGATCTGACCTCAAGCTAAAAGGCCTCAACCAATAATCTCATAACTCTCATTGCCTTACAGCCTTTGGAAAGACATCCAACAGCGTTGACTTAAAGACATCAATAATGAAGAGTCCACCGCAACTCTTGATACATCCTTTCATTCATTAGTTACTTTGCTAAAATATGTATCTTACATTCAATAATAATTTGTCTTATTTCAGCTTCCAGGCACTGGTTCTCATTATGCCTTTATCAATTTAAGGGGACATACTATTACTGATCTTCTCCCATATACAGGCTAAGATTAATCACTGCATTTTGCTTTTGTAAAATAATTAGTTTTCCTCATTTTACAGATTTCAGGAATAATTCTTGGAGGCCTTTCCAAAAGCACATCATCTTCTTCCACTTTGTGAATTGTTGTCCTTTGTGCCCCTGAAACCTGTCAGCACTGGGCAACCTGTATGAACTTCAGCACCTCCCTCAGCACCAGCAGCTGCACAGGGCTGTGCAGGTTGGGATCACTAATTCCTATAGGCAAAACAGCCAATTTGTTGTCCTTGCAGGGCTGCCTTTTTTGGAGTTTATCTACATTGTGTTTTGAATCCATTCTGCCTAAAAGCATGACCTATATCTTTGCTTTTGTGTATCTGACCTTGCATTACACTAAATCAAAATACGCACTTTTTAATTGTACTAGTGACCTGTCCAGCAGTTTCTTTGTCACCTGCAAACTTATCAGTAACTTATTTTCTTCCAGGTAATTAATAAACATTACACCCAGATCAGATCTTCCTGGAATCCTAACAGGAATATTTTAATGAGTTTCCCTGGACAGCTACTTTTTTAATCAATAGGTGCCATATTGATTTTATGTAATATTACTTTTAATCAGAATTTCAAATGCTAAATGACATTTCACCATTCTCAACCAGATCTGCAATAGATATCAAGTTTGTTTCTCAAAATCTGTTTTGCATAAAATCACACTGACTGGAATTAATGATGCTGCAATTCATTCATTCTTCATTGCTTGTATCCTGTATCATTTTATGATTTTCTCCAATACTTGGCTATCAGGACTACTTTTTGTCAGATCCCAGAAGCCCATCTAGGAAGTGGTATGTTATTCAGTTAATGTTTACCATGAGGTACAAAATCTGTTCCAAAAGCAGGTCCAGGAAACCAAGACTTACCCCTGTTTGCTGAGAAACCTAGGCACTGGAAAACATGCTCTCTGGGCTCCTTGCTACTCACTCAAGCTTGCACTGCGCTTTGTATGCTAGTAGTGTTTTGCTAGCAAGCATTGAGTTCATTGTTATCCAGACACTTTTAGCTGCAAAATTGGTTGCGACATTTTTAGAGGTGCAGGAGGGTGTCAGAGATGTGACTTTGAACTCTGAGGAAGAGGAAGGTACTGAGCCTAGTTATCCCATTTTTTGCTCATGAACTCTCTTACTTCCTATTCCTGTTCCAGTGTTCCTAACTTGAAAGATCAAATGGGATCTACCTTACTCCTTGAAATAAGGGACGTACCCTCAGGAGAATATTCCAGGCACAGGGTCTTGAGAGAGGAACCATGTTAGCCATAAAACTGAGTGCCTAAAACCTGGGGTCAGCCCTTCTGACCTTAATCTCTTTGTTTCTATGTTCTCAATCATATATGCTCTCTTATGTTCCTATATGTTCATCATATGTCCTCTGTGTTTCTATGTTCTCTTTGCTTCACAGGCACATTGTGAAAGGAGAGTAACAAACGTTTGGGAAGCACTAAGATACTATAGCATTCAAGGTCCATAAGAAAAGCTAAGAAAATAACCTTTATTTCTTCAGGCTGGGGACTTAATATGGGGAAGTAAATAAACCATATATTGAACAGTAGGAGATTAAACAAAGTAAGTCTCTCAAAAGCCTCCCTGTATACTCAGTGACACAGCTAGGGAAAAGACAGTTTCCATATCTTTTGCAAAAAGCTTCTTTGCTCTTATCAGAATTGGGAAATTACTGCTTTTGTAGGCCCTATCCTCTGTTTACGCATAACAGATGGGACCAGGCCTTGATCAACTATAGTCAGGTAACAACTAATTTTTAATAAAAGGTCTAAAAGAGAATTGTTCCAAGCTGTTTTTTTAGAAAAATTGTTAGATACAACCTCCTGCCCAACTACCTCCTATTTTTTCTTAGAAATCCCCAGAATGTTTTGCCACCATGTAAAGTGCATCCTCTGGGATTAAATCCTCTGAAGTAACGTATGTCCTCTATCTGTTATGCATATATGCTTTATATTCTTATTCGGTGGTCTACACCAGACATCCTTTATATCCATTTCTACTTTGCTGGTTAAAATACCAGTTCATCCGCATTGTAAATCCTGTTCTCTTGGCTCTGGAATCAAATGTCTCTTCCCCTGTATGTTACCCAGTCACTTCAGCATTGCAATTACGTCAATCCTTCAATTATATTTCAGTAATAACAATTATATCAAGTATCTTCTTGTTATTTCTAATTTAGCTCAGTTATTATTCAGTCTTCTCAAAGTGTATGCATAACTAACATTTTTTTTTCCTTGTATATTCCTTGGAAGGTTTGTTTAACTCCCAGTCCATGAATTTCAGATCCAAATATCTGTATTGCTATTAGTCCTTGATCACCTTCTGTTCAGCTGCAAATTAAATACCTTCAGAGCATGGGTAAGGTCAACAAACTCTGGAAATCCTGGAAGCATTTAGAAGTATGTAATCTACAGCTACGTCATTCCTGCCAGTGCTGACTAGGACTGGTCCAAAGAGGCTTTGTCTCTTTATATAAATGTGAGTGAGTAATGGATTGAAAAAAAGATTGAAAACTGTTGATCTTGGCATAGTAATTTTAGTAGTGCATATACATACCTGATTGTTTTCCTCTGCCAAGGGGAAGTGAAAGAATGCTGGACTGCTCTAATTCAAACCAAGCCACTGCTGCTGGAGTCAGCTGCTGGGGGGGAGCTCTGCTAGCTTTTTCTTCTCTCACCCCTGAAGACTTTTCTCACCTGTGTCAGCTAACTTGTCAGCACAATCAAGATTTGCCTTCTTTATGAGCTTATACAGTGCTCCCAACACTGCCAAAAAATCCTACAGTTAATAATTCATAGGCATGTATACACAACTGTGCAATCCTAATCTTACATTCTCCCTAGACATCTTTATATTAGCATATCAGAACACAGTCCAACTTCAAATTAAGCTCCAAACTTAAAGACTTTAAATAAAATAAAAGACCATAAGATTTTGAATTACTAACCCAGTAGTATCACTGTATAACTGCTAGTGTTCTCATACATAAGAAACAGGAACACAATTCCATCAGTCCCTATGTTACCAACCAACATGAATTTCTCCTTCAAGTAGATGCTWTCACTCCCTATAAACATAAACAAAAATTAAACACAGTTTCCAGAGTCCTTGTTTTAGCAGAGCAAGCTAGAAATACTGCTTCCAAATCATGTTGACCTATGCGAGGACAATGATAGTTCTTCCAGAGTGTTTGTGCAAGCTATAACAGCCCTCCATCATAAGAGTTCAGCCAAGACTGCATGTAGAAAGGTTTTAGTGATTTTGTTTGTTTCTTAAAAAGAAAGTTCATATTCTGGCTTTTGTTGAAGGAAGAATCCAGTAAGTTCTTGCCTATGTTGAAGACCTGCCTTACTAAAATGAAGGGAGAACCATGGAAGAAAAAAAGAAAAAAAAACCCAGGGAAATATTAACCTAGTGAGTTCAAAGAGATAGGATAAAGAATCAGGGTCCAGACTGAAATCTGTAAAAAAGTTTTTGCTAAAGGAACACAAAAACTAAAAAAAAAAAGTCTTTTTATGACAAATGATAAAATTCCAAAAGATCAGCAAGCCTGATCAGTACTTCAGATCCCAAATTCTCATTTTTTGGATAACAGAATCAAGTAAATTTATTTAAGGGTTAAAGACTCCTTGCACACCTTGCATATTCACAAGGTGTGTTCAGCATTGGAAACAGAAAATTGAGAATTATTGTGCATGGTTTAGTTTTGTAAAATACTTTTTCTGGCTTAATCCTTTGTCTCTCAACTGTGGCAAATATGTCCCATATACAGGAAGGTCCAAGAAACATTAGAAGAGGAGGAATGGAAGGAACATGGGAGAACATGGAATTGTGCTGATCCTGTATAATGTCTAAGAAAGGGCAGGAATAATCAAATGGTTTGTATTCACAACTAGACACGGAGGAAGGAATTAAAATCCATCTGGAACATAAATTTCTTCTTCTCTACCCTAGAATTTTACACACGATAGTATGTGCTGGCACTATACATTCTTAGGACAACTCAGTCAACTGATCTCTATTCTCTGTATTTAAAAATTGCCCTTTCTTGTTTTGAGGAGCMTTATAGTACAATATGGAGGGACCATTGAGATCTCCCTGCTTGCACTGCCAGTATCCCATTATTTTAAGATAAAGTTGTCAATAAGCTTGAGGTGCAAGTTCTGGTTTTATGGGTTCCTCACAGGGTTAGTGTCAGAGAGGAAAAGAAGAGCATGGCTCTAAATAAAGGGAAGATGAGTACTAAGAAATGGGACTCTTACTAGTCCTTGTTTTGAACCATGTGGAAACTCTACCTCTATCTTTTTCAAAGAGAATCTTAGGAAGTCAGACCAGGTGGAGTATTGATTTGTGACTGTGAGTCCTCCAATTTTTCCTCTTTGAGGCACCCAGCCCCTTCTCCACTGAAGGGTCCAAATTCTGCCATCTGTTCCTCAGCAGGCAGTGCCGAACTCCCGCAAAGGGAACAGGCTGAAATTGTTCACTGGCAATCAGATGCTTGATTGAGTCCTTCGCCCTCTGAACAGGAAGCCAGGCCTTAATGCAATTTTAGTGAGCTGAGAAGAAGGAAAGGAGGGAGGTGAAAAATGAGAAACAGGTGACTCAACAGTTTAAAACATCCATTAAAGCTTGATTGTATATAATATGAACAGCAAGCTGGTGCTGTTCCTACATTCAGTGACTGCTTTTTAACTGAATATAAGTGTGTTTGTCTAGTAAATACTCAACTTGGGCCCATAGGTTTGCTACTATATGAGAAAAATGCTCAGTTTCATGCAACTATAAGCACAAAGAACCAGTACTTTCCTCAAAACAAGTGCAGAGTGGGAAGATGTATGGAAAATGATGTCCACTTATTAAATTTCACCTGCATACCATCACCTACTGATAAAATCTTGACGTTCCAAACCTAAGAACATTCTCAGAGGTCAATGAGAGTTTTGTCTGCAAGTTTAATAGCTGGGTTTTCATTAACTTATTAATGTAATTCAATCAAAAGGCATGAAGACAAAGCAGAAAAACAAAATCTTGCTGTGTTGCCGGAGTTCTAAAAACTCTCTCATGCAGACACCCAGTTTTGATTTGTGGCTCCATAAACTCAACGCAGTTGCTGCTAGCAGGTGAACAAAAGCACTAATGAGTTCAATAAAAGGAACTTGAGAGAGCATAAAATAAAGCTGTCTTTCCCCAAATGCTGCAAGGATCAGAGCCTAAGAGATCAGAGAAATGATTAAAAGAAAACCATTGACCATAAGAAAAAAAGATAGTTGTAAAGACAGTTGCCAGTCTACTGAGTCACAAAATATTTTATTAGTTCTAACATTGGTTTCATTAATCCAGCCCCCAGAGACAGAACTTTGAAGGTGCTTACAAAACCATTCAACCTACATGTTTTTATAAAGATCTTGGAAGAACCTTACATATGCATCCCCTACAGGAAGAATCCCTCCCACCAGCTCTAATCATATAAATAGACATGCCAAAATGATATTAGGTTATGAGGATTCAAGTAAAGGACTGTACATTGTATATAGAAAACAAGAAGAAAGACAAATAATGAAAGAAATCTAAAATTAACCCAAACAGATGCCAAGACTTCTTCAATGCTTTCATGCTTTAACTTGTAAGCATACCTCCAGCTGATATAGAAAGAAACTTTCGTTATGAGTTGAAACTCTTTAATCAGCATTGTAATTATGATGGTCAAAGACATTGCTATACATACTACTTGTCTGATCGGGTAAGGCAGATCCCATGCACCTCAAAAGACAACAACGTTTGTACTGGTGCAGATTAAACCCCATGTTTTCAGCAGGAATGTATATACTGACATGAACAATTTACTCAGAAGAGGAATTCCCAGACAAAATGCAAGTTACAATCTTGAAGACAATTTTTGTATTTGCAAAATATGCCAATTAGTTGCAAATCCATTTCTGTTTATATATTCATTTTTACACATGAGCCATTTAAGCATTTACAATTTAACTGAAAGATAATGATATGTTTAGATTCATTTTCTCTAACTGTAATTTTGAAACAAACCACCAATGTCAGAAGAATTATTGCCAGGTCTGATCTTGCAAGTTTTGTGCATATTGAAAATCCACTTAATGTTAAAACAAACTCTGCAGTCTGGGATACAATTGCAGGGCTAGATCCATGTGATTCTARTTAGCTCTTTCCAGAGCATCACCATTAAATATTGTCATTTTATTTATGAGAGATAAGAAAAATCCCCATTTTACTCCAAGAACAGCCTTAAGCACTATTAGAACTCGTCAAGTGCCATGAACATCTGAAAACGTCATAATATTTAAGGCACAGTATTGTCAATAATTTGCAATTTGTATGCATCTAGACTGTTATTTGTGCAAAAATATGAGAACCTACACTCTGCTTTCATGTGCAAATCCACACTGTCTTCAGTGAGGGTTCTGGGTAATTGTGTAGGGCAGAATCTGGCCTACATTTACCTTCTTCATATTTAAAAGACAAAAAGAATTATTAACTAGTATCTGTTAAAAAGCACAATTGTAGAACGTTTTAGTAGAAAAATAAACATTTTAAGTTATTGGCAGGTAACATTAGTGCAATTATTTTGACTGCCTTACTTCAACTGCTACACAGTAGATTAAAAAAAATATACTGTCACTTGTGAAAAGAACCTAAGACACTTTAGAAACAGTTATGTAGCTGCCAGATAAAGACAACAGAAGAGGAGCAGATTCTGTGGCATGACATAACCACAGTACTTATTTTACATAGCTCTCAATGCTTAGTGCCTTTTAATGCTCCAGAAAACAAAGTTCAATGCTTGTAAACTAATTACAGTTCTTTTCATACAAAAATATATCAATTATGTAATTTTCAAAAGGCTGATGAGCTGCCGATTAGAAAGATAACATTTTCATATTCAGCTATATACTAGATGACATCTGGATCAACTTCTTTCTTTGAAGAACCATTTTTGGTATTCTGAATCGGTACAGGATCGTAATAGTGGTGCTGGATTACCATTGTAAGAGTTTGACTCTGCCTGTAAGCACTTCTGGGTTTGTACATGAAGCAAAGTGCCATCCTACAAAAGACAAAAATAATTTTTATCAGGCCTTAAAAATTACAAATACATTACTGTATTTTAAAAGTAACAGAAAACATTCGTAACAAATGTATTATACATATCTTTCTCTTGGGGCTATGCAGGGAATCCAAATGCCTAACATAAGCCTCTCTGAAACTTTATCAAAGACCCTGCTTTTAAACTTGCACTTATTTCAGTTTAGAGTCATACATGTCTTGACATCTAAGTTTATAAAGGATTTGCTAGCTTTATTCACTTTAATTCCTTTTGTTACTGCATCACAATATGAACAGAGAAAACCAAAGCTGAACACAAGCCTTAGTTAAATTCATCAACTTACTGCATGTCTTGTAAGCAGAATTAAAATGTGGTTAGATAATTGTAGATGTTGCATATATTTTTAGCAAAAATGTGCCTTGTCTTTAAAGGGTATATTTTTAGTGGAAAAGGCAAAAAATTCTAAGTGTCTCCCCTGCCGGAAAATCTCTGTGAAGTTAGCTTGCTTTGCCTGAGGGTAGCACAGTTGCCTATAGGTGTAAAGTCTGACAGGCCACCACCATCAGATTCACCAAAGAACAATATTTGAGGCCTCAGGCCCTCCTATTACAGGAGTCTCCAAGAACATTTTATCTCCAGTTCATGTAGCTCGCTCAAATCTGGCAGTACTGTCAACTAAGACAATGAACCGCAAAAAAGCAATGTATCCAACTGTGGGGAACCGCAGTGCTCCGAGACCCTTCCTTTGGCCCATGTGACATTCCAATACATAACAATTTCCAAAGCCTCCAATGGTTTCCACACACACCCTGGTTTTGAGTGTAAACCTGACTCCTTTGAAAGTCTGCTCTTCTGTCATCAGGAATTATGTACTAACTGTATCTTAAATCACAGTCTCTGGCGGCCAATGGTGTACACTTGTCCAAATCTTTGATTATGCTACCTCTCTGGTACATCTATAAGGACAGATTCCTAGTGTCTGACGCTTCTCCAGACAAAGCAAGGGAAATGCAGTACTGATATCTGGTCAATCACTTGCTTTGAAATGTGGGGACCAGTGATTTTAATTTAATGCAATAGAAGAACAGGTTATTGGTGCAGAACAGTATGTTCAAATCACACACAGGAAGAAAGTGATCATGAGAAGAAAAGAGGATTCAGCATCTGAAACTTAAGAAATTACTTTAAAAGTTAATGCTTAGGAATGTAGTTGGAACAGGTGTATTTCAAAATTGCATTGCCCCAGTTCTTTCTTTCCTGAAATGACAGAAGTTCATTCAATATATATCATCTTAAGGATTAACAAGTATGAACTTGAAAAACTGTATTAAAAATCAGCATTAAAAATGAAACACATCATTTAAAAAGCCAGCATTTTAAATATTTCCTTTTATTCTGTAATATCATTGTGGGCTTCAGTCTGGACTAGATTCAGTGAATAGATAGTAGTTTTCTTATTTTTCTTTAGAATTTACTTTGCCACCAATTTCCCAAAGCAAATTCTTTAGAATTTACTACCACTGGTGGCAGTATCTAAGCATAAATTTGTTAATGGTGGAGTATGCAGAATTTAGATACATTATGTAGACACACTGTGTAGACTGAACATTTAAATACATTATGTGACCTTTTCCCTTTGTCAAATAATGACACCCAAGAACTTGACCATGGCCATCATTTTTCCTGCAATTTGTTTTCTCTCATGCATTCACAAACTCCTTCTGAGATTAAAACCTACTAAACACAAGGTTTGCTAGGGTCACATATTATGCTTATTAGTATATTCCATACTTCTCGGTATTTCTCCTCTTTGGGGATAGGCACTGAAGAAGAGGAGAGGTACAGATTTGTTGACTCCCCACAGCCAGTAAGATGTGTCCTGTCTAAGGTTAGGAGTGAAAAGGATGGACGGTATTTTTTTGATAGGACATCAAGTTACACAACTTGATTGCATTGCAGAAAAGCTCAGACAGCACTTCTGGTGCTCATAGGGAGGTCAACAGGAATTATTCACAGAGGACAAGAGGAAGCTTCAGGGAAATGGGGAAGAGTATAAAGTAGTAGTGAAGCATAAAGGGTAAGATATCAGGGATATATGGAAGTATAAATACTGGGGGAGTAAGAGAAATCACAGCATGGAGAGCAAAAGAAGGCCAGCTATGAGACGAGGCTGGGGAAAAGGAATGGAAGCACCAAGGTCCTCAGGAGAAGACATAGGGGTGGAGTGCGGGAAACAACTGAGCAGCCCACAGTCAACACCAGATGAGGAGAGGGTGAAGACAATCGTATCTACAAACTTGCTCAGTTCCTCTGAAGTTAAGGAAGGGTGTTTTCCTTCTAGTCTTTCGACTTTTTATATGTCTGGGACTTTACCTGTGCAGTGCTGTTACTCTGTCGTTCTATGGGAAATTGTCAAATATTAAAATTCATGAGAGTAAATTTCTGTCAAAGATTTAGGCCTATGGAAATAAAATCCCACTCCAAATATAGACGTAATTATGTCTTGCATGATGTATAGGTAATAAAGTTAAAAAAAAWAWATATATATATATTCCCTCCCTCTTCCCCCAAAACCAACCAACCAATGAACCAACCAAAATCAAACAGGCACACTTACCTCTCTGAAAATAAACTTCTGATTTTCAGGAATACTGTGAACATTTTCTTCACACAAGTACATTGTCAAATAGTCAGTTCCTGAATCAACTGCTGCACAGACTTCTGGCTGCCGGGTGTTGTAACGTATTTCATTATGGGATGTGTATTCGAAAAACTACAAATACAAGAGAAGAAACAGGACAAAAGCAATTTCATATGTACACAAGAATGCATTCAAAAGAAAGCAGGACATAGTAAGCAACTATAATTAAGTTTACATATTAAAGTTGCTACTGTGGAGAGAAATCCTGCTAAAAATATTCAAGGAGGCTTAACTGCTGCTATTTGCTTACTATTTTACAGAAAATCAATCTCACCACAGCATTGCTTGACTTTGATAGCACTTCAAATGTATGAAATGCTGAAAAAATGCACTAGAAAGCAGATGTACAACATTAAAGGACCTATAAAACTGTAATATACTACTTTCACATTCTAGATCGCCCCTAATAATAGGACAGAAACCAGTTTATAGACTGACATTATGCCTTCTTAATTCAGTTGTCAAAGCAATGTCACTTTTAATTAAGGAGCTCCTCAYTGAATAGTTCAAATGCAGTTTGGTCAAGGTTAATTTCCAACTACAAAGTACTCAGGATGCATGGTGATGAGCATTTCATTATATGAAATTTTAAGATACTATTTGGAGCAAAGCAGCTACAGCTGCTTTGAAGCCTGAGCAGAACTTTAACAAAGACAATTTACTGGCCTTGCTTGTTGTACAATATTCTACAGAGATGTTCTGAACATGCTCTAAAGCATGTTGGCTCCTGTAGCAATTATGGTTGAAGACTTCCTTGAAATTTTTATATTTATCATGGACATTTGCCAAATTTTGAACTCCATTAAAGAGAATGATAAAGTTTGAGAGCTGTTTGTATTTAGCACCCTTGTAAATAATTTAATGACTATGGTGCACGGATGTGTGTTTAGAACTGATTTAGATTATACTCAGTAGAGTAGACAAGAGTTTTATACACATCAAAAAATTGCTTGTTAGCAGTAGTATAGCTGTATTAATGGAAAGCAACAAAGGGACGGATTGAGGGACAAAAGGAATCCTTCTCTTTTGTTTTGTTTCTCCCCTGGAGACAGAGGAAGAAAGGGGTGAAGGGGGCTGTACCGATTCTGAAACATTGCATATACTGGAATGAAACACAGGATCATCCTCAACAATCACCAGCTAATCAGCATTGACAGAGAGCCTAGAAATGGAGTTATAAGATATAACAGGACCATAAAATTTTAAAGTCTGCTGTCATCAAGTTCCAGGTGTAAGAACGCTGATCTTGATTAAACTGATACTAATGCCTATTATGTCAGCTTGTAGAGTTTCATATTTTTCTTTTTTTTTTTTTGCCAGTGATGTAAGCGATCCCCCAGAACTAACCTGTTCACCGTCATTCATTCAGCTACCCCAGTGAGCTATCTGGGCACTGATTTTAAACCTAGAATTTGTGAATAAAGAAAAAGCTTCACTTCTGTTAGTTTGTCTGGAGAGACACTGCAATTCAGTATACTTTCTGATGCTACTTTTACAAGGTGACAGCTAGGGCCTTGTTCATTATTGGATTTATAAGATATAATTCTTTGTAGCAATTTGTATTTGAATATCACTGAAAGCCTGCAAGTTGCTGATTATACCAGATGTATCAAGAGTACATGGAGCAGCAACTAGGACAAAGCATTTGTTAATGCTGACATCTTTCTTCAGCTGCCTCTTAAATATGCTGCATCAGATTTGGGAGGAGAAGAGCTAATAAAATGGTCAACTTATGAATAACATTATGGTTTGGAGTTATATTATTAACAACCAAGCATTCATGCCTCCTTGCTTAATGAGCATTATACAGTTCTTTACCCTATATTGCTTCAAATGGAATAAACACTTCAGACTTCAGTCATTTTCAAGCTTCAGCAATACATGAGATAAATCCCTTCCTCCTCAAAAGATAAAGAATTTTTTAGTGGTATTCCCTTGCCCAAAGACAAAGGTTGCATGGAAAGGAAGCATTTACAAATTGATTTGTGGCCCAATATCTTACTGCATTTTTTTCTTTCAGAGAGCTGGTAGATTCCCTTAAGTGCCATGGGGAAACTTGATGAGGCCTTTTACTAAGCTGCCTACCATTTCTGGGAAAACTGTGGGATATGCCCCAACTGCATGAGTGCTCTGTGGCACAAGAGGCGGAGGATTTCTGCTCCCTCACCAGGCCCTGAAACACTCTGTATGTCTGGATACAGCTCTCTGCAGACAGGAAGGAGTTTGCACCTTACAGGCACATTCTGGGTGACATAACAGCAGCAAGGTTACTAGGTCTGCCACAGAAAATGTAAGGGCAAAGCCCTCCACTGCCTCTCCCTACTTGCCTCAAATTWATCAGCCACAGATGGGAACAGTGGTGGGGTGGTATCAGACCATGCAGGCTGCTTGGTTGTTATGGATCCTCTTATTGCATCAGATGGGGAGGCCACCATGAACCAGTCCCCTCTGTCCTGGTTCCCAGCCCTTTAATGGCCCGAATTGCAAAGCCTTTCCTTCCGGCCTACCTGGGTCAGCTGCTTCCACAAAACATCAGCAGCCTGAGGTGCAATCAATGCTTTGCTTATTTTCTACCTCTCTTCCACATATACTCAGCTCCTATCACTGCAAATCATATACTCACCTTCTTGCTGTAATGAACATGCTAATTTTAAACACCCCACAGCTAGTTTTCTTACTGCTTACACAAAAGCAATTCAGGAACTAAAAAGAACCTCTCACTGAGGCCATGGCATTGCGTGACTGGATTCAAGCGGACACAGCGACTATTTACTGTGGACCTCAGATCCTCAGATAGTTCTCTGAGAGTGGTTTTACTTAATAAGGCATAAAATGGGAGCAGGTGCTGGACTTCATAAATAACCAATAGCACAGAGCTCTCTTCTCTTGGCACAGTGCACAGCTGTTCAGAGGTCACTTTAAGCAGAGAATTGCTTCCAGTGAAAAGAGTTTTTACAGAGCTTTTGCAGTTGTCCCCTGCATAAACAGCCACCCGCCTCTGGCATATCATGCCAGAGGATGGATGTACTGGAGTGTAAGATACTTATGGCTGACCAAGTTAACATTCATTAGTGTTAAATTCTACCAAGATGTTTTGGAGAATAACTTTAATGAGCTGTACTCTGGAGAATAAACTTCATTCCCTTATCCTATGAGATAGCATGAATGTGCAGCAGTGAGTACTATTTGAGGAAGAAAGTGATGAATGGTGGAAAAAACATCACAATTGGAGAGAGAGATAAAAAGGAAAAAATGTGGAAAAATGTGGAAAAAAAAGTGGAGAAAAAAAATGGGAGCTAGCCACGAAAGAGGACAGGCATTTGACAAGGAGCAAGACATGACAGACCAGGCGCAGAGAGAAATTGCTGGGATTAATAACTGGGAGGAGAGACTGAGCAAGGCAGTTAGAGAAACAGACTGGGAGCTGGCCGGCATGGCAAAGAGAGCGCTTACTGCACGGAGAGGAGAAAGTAGGGCTGAGACACATGGCACGGAGGAGCCAACTGGAGCAAAATTCTGTAATAAGGCTGTAATGGGGTAAAGAGCAGAGTGACAAGAGCAGATACAACAAGAACAGGCAGGAAAGTCTGGGATCAGGATGACTAATTCCCTTCCAAGGATGACATGGAAGTTAAGAGCTGGCTGTTGTCAGGGAGTATCTTCAAAACTCGGTAGTAAAGTGACCTTTGCTCCTGTAGCATTGGTATAACTAGAGGCCGACAAACCTACTGCTGCCATCAGTTCCATTAGCTCACCGTGGTAGATGTGCATGGGGGAAATTTGACTGTTTCAGGCGTGCTGTCATCACCTGTACATGGAGCTAAGGAATTCACAACATYGAGAATGAGCTGTTATCTCTTAGAAACAGCTGTGCAAAGAGCATGGGGAAGGGAAGGAAATGGAGATATGTTCTGCTAGTAGCTTTCGCAGCCATCTGTGAGCCAGAAAAAGGAGATGCAAACTCAGGAATCCTGACTTTCATTTCACTTCACATCACATGTGTGCTTCTACATCTGTCCTCCTCCAGCCTCCCTGTTCCCACACCCACAGCTCTTGCTGATGTCCACTTTTCCTCTTACAGCTACTACCTGTCACCCCTGTTCACCCCCTCCTCTGCCAGCTATTGGCTCTGTTCCCAATAGCTCCCCTTCTTCCTGCTCGCTAGACACCAGCAGAAGGAGCACTAACTGCACGAGTCGGAGATCATCACTGCTCGCAGCCCGGTGTTTCCTGTCACAGGCACTTGGATGCCTCTCACCAGCAGAGGTGCAAGAGAATTAATATCCAGTGGTGTGATAACTTTGCAATAGACTAGCAGTTAATCTTCTAGTGCTAGCTGAACAAAGGAGAACTGTGGAGGGTCATGACAGGGTTAAACTGGTGGAAAGTTGCAAGTAGCAAGCAACAGGAGCCTCAGACAAACGTACCCAAGGACACAGGTGCAGCTGGGAATGATACATCCTGAGAAAGTACAGATAAACTAGCAGAAGCCAGTGGGTACCAAGGTTAAGGGCAAGACAGCTTTTCTAAACAAGTAGCAAGGTACAAGGCATGGTCGCTGCGTGCGTGATTGGTGTAATGATTGGCTACCTATGACATAATCTGCATGATGATTGGCTTAGCAAAGTGTGTCTGTGAAACCACTGAAGCAGCTAACCTTTTAAATATGCTCAGAAACAAACAATAAATGTCTCAAGATGCACCACTTCTTGAGTCTGTGCCATTAATCCGCCACAGAGAACTGCGAGAATGTCATCTCACAAGAACCTTTTTGAATAGCAATGGTACTTCTCTTCTGCTTTCACATTTTACTCCATGTCCTATTTTTTGGGAGGTGGGTGGGAAGCATAAAATTTAAATTAACTGTTCTTGTTCAAACAAATACAAAAATATTCTACCCCTCTCCTCTCCGAAATCCATAATACAAGAAAAAAATACCAAAAAAGGCATGTGTTTGTGAGCAGGTAATCCTATAGATAAGAGTGTTATTAATCTAGGAAAGTGGCTAACTAGCTCATCTGATTATTTATCTTCTGTATGTGTATATAGAAGTATGCCCAATATGGGCAGGGAGCTGAACTGAGGGAGAAAAATGGGTTGGTATGGTGTGGATTAGTGTGCTTGACATGCACTTGGCATTATCAAGATCCTTCTGCTTCTATGATGCATGATTCTCCTCATCCTCTCTCCTTCTGTCTTTACTGCCAGGACAGAAATTTTAGGAAAATTATTTAAAAACCTTATTAAGGTTATTTAATAAACCAATAAATACTACTAAATAATAATATTATAAATAATATTTCCACTACTTATGGCAATAAACTTGCTGCTAGAAACAAATCTGCTCCCTGACAGATCTGAAACATAGCACTTGGACTGTTGTTTGTTTACAATTTTTAAGGAAAATGCAATTCATATTAGTAAAATCCTCTTCAATACAGGCTTGTTTTTCATTCCTCTAGCTTTTATATTTTTTTAAAAGCAGAGATGAGTTCAGAAAGACAGCTGATAAACTGCATGGCTGTCACATATGTTGTGCTTTTCTAAAGCTATTTTTTCTTTCCTAAACAAAAGTTTGGATTAATTTCCTAAAAAGCAGTCAAGCCACCCACAGTTATGTACTTAATCTCAAAAAGACCTTTTATTTCTCCACCTCTCCCTACTCTGGGGCATGCCATATAGTCTAATCTGGGTTGGAGACCAAAAAAAAGACGCTACATAAGCAAATACATGTCACTTGTCACACACCACACCCCAATTTGAGAAGATGGCAATTCAAAACCATGCAAAACATAGAGTGACTACTGTATATTGACATCTGGTGCCCTACAGCACTTTTACCATGGCTGTATGTAGACAGCTTTATCGGCATCATAACCTGTTGCACACAGTTTCAATCAGCATGCAGAAAGATGCCAGCAAACATTTTTAGCTTCACTACTTAAAACCAAGAAAGCCAAAATTAAAGCTTTAGAAAGGATCCATCTTGGCCTAGAAGAACATTTATGTAGAACAGACTGCAGAAGAAGATGCCATTCTGAACCTCTTATCCAGTCAGACAAACACCAAGAAGAAAAGGCATGATGACAGACACAGGCAGACCCACGTGAGGTTTGCAATGTTACTATGGGATCTGGAGAGATGGACAAAAGCGGACAGGTACGCCGTTCTGTCTAGCGCCAGCTGGAGATGAGCAAACACTGGTCCATTAGCCATATAACTGCACTGCCATGCTATTAACCCCTGCTAGCAAGCTCTGTGGAAAGGCATGACTAAGGTATTCGTGGCTTCCCTGGTATGGGTAGAGATGTCTTTAGAACTAAGAATGTCTGACCTCAGGATACACAGAAATTAAAAGCATCCAGTGAAAAAATCAAAAATAGGGCTCTAGCTCTAAGATCATTTTACTGTGGCAACAGTCTCTCAGTGCTGGAATGCTTTTTACCGTACTTTTTACATTACAATCATAATGTTAGTCAAAATGAAAATAAAAGATGAATCTTACCTGATTTTGTCCCATGCCATGACACGGGTACAGTATGACCCTGTGTCCAGTTACTTCATGTTCATTTGGAGGGTTATAATCAAAACAGAAGTTTGCCATTCCTCTGTTCTTCAGCTAATCAAAACAAAAGAGTGTTTTAAAGCATCTAAAGTGCTTTAGTGCTAAATTAAGGAGGATACATTGCAATCACTTTACACCCATACTGCTGGACTGTGAGGTTTATATCCCAGAGCTAGAAGTGGTTTGAACGAATTGGAGTGGACCAAATGGATCCAGTGGTACTAGCTCTTTCAGACTAATGTGAAATAAAACTGTTGGGATCATCCTGACTCAGGACACTGAACCAGCCAGACATGATGGGTTCCCCTAGGAAAGACACCACATTCTAGCGTATTTGCAAGTGAAGCAGGTAGGAACTATGAAAAGCTGTGTTGAACAAGCCAGCAATTTGCACAAAATGAGAGTGTGCCATGTCTTTTATTCTCCCCACCCCCGCCAACACACACACTCCGATTTACTTGTTTAATTTTCTTATGAAAAAAGACCACATCCTTTTCTCATTTTTTCAAATGAGAGATGTACAAAGGACTCCAGTACCCTCTGGAGGTTGACAAGCAGTCAGATTTTAAGACAAGAAATCCTGAAAGTGGGTGAGGTTTCTCTTTTAAAAGAGACGCTATATATCATATTAAAATATGTTCCTTGCACCTGTTACTGACCTCTGACACAATAGGTGCAAAACTTGTAGATTAAATTTTAACATAGTAAGTTATATGATTTCAAAAAATCATGTTAATTAATAAGGGTTTGCATTTTCTAAGCATTCAGGAGTCAAAAGTAACTAAAAATAAGTTGAACAATGCCGTAACAATTACAGAAGTCTAGCATTAACCAGTTAACCAAATTTAAAATTACACTGAGCAAAACAGGTTCTGTAAACACACATTCAACCTGAATGCCTCCATTACTGAACAGAATTGTATCACACACTAGAAGAATAAGCAGAGTCACTCTCAGCAGTTACTTAAGCAAAGTGTAATKTCCTCTCTCTTCACTAGTATTGAGAATTATATCCTCAGTTCTTAATGTAGAGAATAAATGGACATGAAGGAATTGCAAAAGGGAAAAAACAAACAGATTGGGACAAATGTCTTCACTCTGAAGTTCTGTCCTAACGAGTTTTCCCATTTAATTCCTTCTGATCATGTTTCCACTATGCATTTGCTGGAACTTTTCAGTAAAG
The DNA here is from genome assembly GCF_003343035.1 of Apteryx rowi. Taxonomy (NCBI): domain Eukaryota; kingdom Metazoa; phylum Chordata; class Aves; order Apterygiformes; family Apterygidae; genus Apteryx; species Apteryx rowi. Next base: position 145,898 of record NW_020451123.1, on the reverse strand, counting down.
GATTAAGTAAAATCAAAGTCTGGGGGAATTATAAAATTCATTCTCATTTTTAGTGTCCAAGTTTACCAGAAATAAAAGAAATCCTCTGGACATTCTTTACCATACACTCACTTTACTAACATACTCCACACTCACTATACTAACATACTCTTCTTCTAAACTGTCAAAAGAAGGCATTTAGTTTACCTTCATAATACCAGTAAAGAATTACATACAAAAAATAGGAAAGAAAGCATCTTTGATAGATGATTTTTAACGTACACCATGGGATTACATAAACAAAACAAAAAAATTCTCATGTTTCCACATTCTATGTAAAGAAGTGTCAATTCAAAGTCATACCAACTTAAATATGATAATTGTGTCTCTAAAATTATAAGTCAGTTTATGTTGCTGTCAGTCACTATCCTCTGGATCAGAGGTTCTTCCATTAGTATTTTTAATGACTTTGCCTGATGCTCTACTGATTCTAACAGGAAGATAAACATAGCAAAGTACCTATCCTTACTGCCATCCCAGCCAACCTCAAGTCTTCACTGTCATTCTGAGCATGTGCTCTTCACTGGCATCCCTCGACATGCTCTACGGAAAAGGTCCCTTCTGTGGCTTTTGTAGTTTTAAATAACCTATATTAAGATGCTATGTGCCACCAGAACTACTACAACTCGGGCACAAGAATGCTTTCCTACACATGTGGCACAATGCCTAAATACAGAACAAAAAAACAAAAGCTATATAAAAGATTACTAGTTTCATTTCAGATGGTTTAAAACTAAGTCTGTGCTCACATGATGTTATCACAAATAATCTCTCATTATTTCTTTCACGCGTAATCATTTGTGGTATGTGCAGACATATTCCTAAACATACATGGTCCTTATTTCAGCATGAATCTCTTAGTTTGTCATATCAGACATTTGTAGATGTTCTTTTATACCCACTCTTGACTAGTAAGCCTAATAGATGCTGAAGATCTAATTTGTAGAGATACTCAAGTACTGATCAGATAATGACCTGATCTGAGATGACAAAGATTTGAAAATGATCAGATTTGAAAATCTGATCTCAACACCACTTATGCATAAAACCACCACTCATTTGTTCCAAGGCAGAAAAAAATATGAGAGAATTTGTGAAAGCAATATTTTCCTCTTGTTAAATGAGAATAGACAATTTAAGTTTCTTTTACTTACAAAACACTACCAAAATAATAATAGTCCATTCACGTCTGACATTCTTTTTTCCAACATCCCCCATAAACTAGTCATGCAACAAGAACAAATTTTCTCAGGGACTTACCTTATTTTTTTGCTGAATGCTGCATTAGAGAAACAGAAATGAGAAAAATTTTATCACCTTGCCATTACTATACACAGTTCTCAGAAGTTCTGCCCATGCAACCAGTAGGCTGTTTCTTCAAATTCTGTCTCCTAGTGAAACACTGCAGGTGCCATTTAGTTACTGTTTTGTTTGGAGGCTGAGATAGGTAGTAAATGCCAACTATTGAGAYACTCAATACTCTATGAAAGATTTGGAATTACAGACCTTTACCTCACCTACTGCTTGGAGAAATTTAAATCTGTCATTTCCTAACATCTGGACACTTGCATATAATGATGCAATACAGATGGCATTCTGTAATTATTCTTTGCATTTTTTAAGATAAAAACCATTTCATACAACTGTAAGCAAAGCACAGGCAACAAATTCTTAACATTAAAACTTCATTACATTAGTAGACAAATACTGCCAGTGAAACATAGCCAACCTTTATCTTCATCCACAAAATAGAACAAAATCCTCCTTATTCTTCCACAATGACATTGGTATCGATGGATTAGTGGTATGGGCAGATGATACTGTAGGACATAGTAAGATAGGAGTTTGTAGCAAGCCAACAGCTTCATGGTACTGGCCAGGCATACGTTTTTACCTCAAATATAATCCCAGCAGTCACAGGGAACAATCTTACTGAGCATACATTATTTTCATACTAGCATTTTTTGGGGAAAAAAAGTGAATAATATCCTCAGATTTCTGTTAACTTCTTAACTGCAACATTGAAATGAGTATGTAACGTTGATGGCTGAGATTCTTGGAATGAACCAATGATAAGACATGTTTGTCAGAATTCATTTGCTCACCCCATAAAGTCCAGAACTCTCTAGGAGGCTCATGAACATATAAGCATCTATCTTAAGCTATGGCGTGTTCATTTGAGATTAGTATCAGACACTTGAGTTTCTTCCACTTCCTTTAAAAAGTCTGTTCCAGGCTTGGAGAAGCAGTACAGCCAATAAAATGTGGTGGAAGAGCCCCTACATTGCATTTTTTATGCATATTTTCCTGTGGTGGGCACCAGATCTGAAGGTCTAGTCAGCAGTAATCCTGGGTACTTTCTAATCTCAAGTGGCAGCTCCACAAATTTTATGATAATGAAGTTCTAGAGGTTCCTCCACCCTAGAGGAGGCTGTTTTGGAGTCTGATACCTCTGAGAACTTTTAATACTCAACATGCAATAGCCTTTTTGACTACATATCTTTATCCACATAGCTAAGGTCTCTTCTTCTGTATGCCTGTCCGTAACACCACGTTATCTAGGTAATTTACAAAATGATCCCTTTCATGTCTTAGCAGAACAAAACTCTTCCTATTTTTAAAGGCAGGCACTGTCTTTTTTCTTTTCCCTTTTTTTTTGGTGGGGGGAAAGGTTATATCTGGACTGAATTAAAAGCAAAAGATGACTGAGCATTTGGAAATTCCTTTAGGACGAGATGGTCTTGGTGAAAAATGTTGAAGGAAGCTGCTATTTGAAAAATTCAAGTATTTGATCTCCTGACTGATTCAGTCAATCACAGAAGCCTTTAAGCATAGGTGGTGAAAAGAGTTAAGGGTTAGATAGTCACAACAGACATCTGCCAGCTTGGTTTTTCATATTCATCTGGTACATCAGCTAGAAATTGCCTGAGAAGTAAGAAAACCTCTCATATCAGAACATAATATGGCCTTGCTCTCAAGCGATCAAACTTACAGAAAAGTCCTCATGTCTACACTGTCCTTTAAAAGCAATTTTGATGCCAAGTTCAAGGCCAAATTTACTGACTGACCATAATCGTTATCCTTAGACGCCTACCCTGAAGGCCAGCTATACTTGATACATCTTAGAGGGGAGAGAAATGCTGAATATTCCCTTGTTTTACAACCATGCATTTCTACATGCACCAACAACATGAAAAGATCACAGCACTGCCTGATCCCTCTATCTTCATGTAGTTTCATGATGCAACAATGTCACAATATTAATATTAAGCACACAAGATGGCTCCAAGTCCTTCCTAGAGATGCCCACATCATCCATTCCCAAGGCAGCTGAGACTGGTAAGCAGTCATCTGGACTATCTAGATGGACAATCTGCAAGAGCACAGTTGGGGTTCAGGTCTGTTTTAGATTTTACATCAACTGCAGCACAAGTAGAGAATAGTCTTTGCTGGTAAGCGCATACTGAAAGATGGCCAGAACAGATGCTATGTCAGAAGTAACTGACTTTGCTAAGATTTTCTCAGTGAAAGGTTTTAGACTTTCCAATACAATTTCTGAATGTCTCATTAGACAGATGGGCATTCAGACACAGTGAGAATATAGTTGAAATTGTTAAATGTAGAAACGCAGAACATATCCTCTGATCTTGGTATTGTAATTGAAGAATTGAAGACTCCCACCAAATGCATAAACACGAAACAAAGTCACAAGAGCCAACTTGGGGTTAATTAACAGAATTTGAAATCAGTCCCTCTTGATTTTCCTGATAACTTTTGGAATTAGGAGAATGTGAGTAATGATCATCACGTCACTGACAAGGTACTCTGTGTTACGCTTATCTTTTTTGGTTTGTTTTCACTGCTCTCAAAATACCTAACTATAATTCTGTGAATCTGTCTGTTGAAATTTAACAAGGGAAACTCTCTGCTATTTTTGGTTCTTTTCCTTTGCCATTCTTTGTATTGTCATCCTCTGATACTAGCAGTTCTCTAACTGCTTCTAAGGTAGCTGCCTCCTTTGCTCTGTTTGGTTCTATTTTGTCTTTTTGAGAACAAACCAGTGACACACCAACAGCATCACTATTTTTGTTTTAGAGCTTCTACATCTCTTCATTGCTGGCATACCTGCCACTTTGAAGAGCTAGATAATGCTTCTTTTCACTGCTTTATAGATGTTTATGACACCGAGGACATTTGGCTATTCAGGTTCATCACATTACACAAAAGAACAGAAGGGGTTCATGTCTTTTTTCTGTTGTTTCTGATTTCTGGTATCTCCTGTTGAGGATTTTCTGCTTCCTCTTTCTTTTGGAAGCTTTTTGCTGATACTCAAATTGCTGACACTTGCTTTCAATTTTCCCAGAGAAGTGTGTTTAACAGTTTCTCCTTGACCTCATACTCATTCTTTTGAACTGCAATTAATCCCAACCTCATCATGGTTTCCTTTACTAAACAGCTCTGATGCAACACAAAATATATTTTAAAACCAGGTTTATCAGTTTTCACCATTATGATTCATGAACAAAGCTGTTTTTTGGATAGGCTAAAGGACATACAAGTTTTATTTGCCTTAAAATAAAACTTCTGCTCCCTTTTCCCCCCAAAAAGAAGAAAAAAATATAAATCCAAGTCAAAAGGTTTAGTTTATGTCTTACACAAACTGCCAAAGCTACATTAGCATTCAAGAGCCTAAGGACCAGATAGACACTGCTTGTATAGCTGTCCAAGGCACTGTATGGCTTAAAAAAGGCATGTGCTTGAGCCAAGCAAGGAGATAGAGCATGCCTATGCCTCTGCGTAGTCGGCTGAGGTGCCCTGAGAAGAAATTCAATGCACGTCCATTCGGAGTGCAACCTGCTCTGCCTGATGCTGCCCTACTGAATACTGAGCACAGATGTATTTCCAAACAGACATCTGATTCACAAGCCGCTCATGAGAGCCCTTCAAACACAGGAAGACACTTAACATAGAATGAGATGGATGCCTTTTGTACAACAACCTACTAAAGAGAGCACTTGCTGAGTGGAGGGTGATCGGGATTTGCTTCCCTCTTCAGACCGAGTAGCACAGGACAGACCAGCCCAGGACAGGGGCACTACCTCATCTGCTGAAGCTTAGCTGTTACGTGGAAAACAATGAAAGACTCAGAGAGAGACTAAACAGCATAGTTTCGAATATCTAATTTAAGGTTAGGACATTTCTGGAAGGGCATACTGTTGTCTCCTCTCTAGGAGCTTCTAGTGCACTTTGCCTTAATACATCTCTAGGCAAAACAATACTGGGAGCTCAGACAGGAAACTGGATTCATCTCTCCAAATTTTCTTTCTCTTTAGATAAAATAGTAACTAAGGACTTACCATGTGCTCCTACAAAGACACTGTATTTGAAACATTAAAACACACCCTAAGACTCCTTTATTTTTTTGGAACTCAAATACAATTTTGCTAAGTTTCACCAGAATTTTGATCAAATGAACTCAGGTTCTGGCAACATAAGTCATCCTTTCTACCTAATGTTGCTTGGCCTTCACTGTCTGTAAGTGAGAAAAACTGGTGAATCTTCTATCTCCTAGAGCAGTTTAAACATGTCTCAAAATTTTTTCTCATAATGATCATAATATTGGCCTTAATATTTGATCTAGTAGAAAAAATGGAATTTTAGGTTTTGAACTTCACTCTACTGTTCCAGTGCTAGAACTTTTATGCAAAAATCTGACTTAAATTAAAAAAGCTTTTTATGAAAGAGAACACTTGATAGTACCATAGAAATATTGATATTGATAGTACCATTTATCAAAGTATGGTTCCGTTCAGACCATGGACTGAAGTTAGCATTGAGAAATTCCACATTTCTGGTTGCTAAATGATTGTGGTATAAAGTATACTAATTTTACCAGTAAAAAGATACATCATCTCCCTCATTCCTAGGCCTCTGTCAGTCTACAAAAATGCAATCATAGCTCAGGCAAAAATATTCAAATCTCTATGTGTTTAATAAAGTTTTAGGCTGCTAATATTTTTAGGCAACCAAGTTTAGTATACATATTAAAATTTATCTATATATCAAGAAAAAAAAGCATTAGCACAAGTGTTTAATTGTCAGTGCATGGCACTGAATTCTACTCAATAATTCTTGCACTTATTTCAATAACTTATAGTTGTCCTATAGGTAAATTTTAGACAGATTTTCAATTTCAGTGTAAAAATTTTCAAGGGAGGGAGAAATCCCTTAGCAATCTCTTTCAACAATTAAATAGCCTCACACTAAGCAGAGCTGCCAACAAAGCTAACACTTCTAAACACAGTATTTTTGTGAACCAAAAAAGCACTACGCTGCTAATGCGGGAGTAAAGAGCACGATCAATGATTCACTGAAGTTAGCAGATGGACTTAATATCCACAAATCAGTTGAATCAGTAGGTGTCATTTTTTGCACTGTCACTTTCTGAGAGTATAACTGTACTTTAATCACATTTTAAATTCTTCCTACCAAAAAATGGTGTATTCTCTTTATGCTCATAACTAGATGACAGCATCTAAGAATTGTTTTTAGAGAAATATATAGAGATCATACACTATAGATACCTCAAGCAGCTCTGAACAAGAATTACTATTTCTAGGTATTGTCAACACCTTCCTTGAGGATGACACATGCTGCTAATCTTGAAAGAAACTACACAAATCTCTTCTCCTCCCCAAAATGTTGAAACATTATGACCACCACAGTCTAGGTTTTCTTTTGCAGGATGAAGTACAGAGGTGGAGGGGAGGATAAGATTACTGAAATGCTCACTGAAGTCTTTTTGCTTCAGTTCTCTGACTTTGTCAGTTAGCGATCCAGCACAGAACAACAAAAACTGAACCAATGTTGTACCATGGTCTACTCCAGATACTGGATAATGGTGCAAATTTACCTCTCATGCCTGTGATCACATAAAGATACCTGTTTAAGTGCCAGCTCAAAGAAAAATGGAACAGGGTGGCTGCTTTCTTAGAGGTTCCTAAGGGGTTTGCTGCGCCACTGCTGACTGATGCACTTCCCGATGGGAAATACAACTTAGAGAAACTGCAGCATTTCCATCTTAGGATTTTTTTGTTCAGTATGTACTGAAGCTATTAGGGAAGGCTGTGGGGAGACTTGGGTTACTGTATGCTCTGTATGCCCACAATGCTCAGGGTTTTTTTCCTCCTCTAAAAAAGATCCAGTAGAGTGATTGTGCAACTGAAGTGCAGATGACTGCAAGACCAGACTGTTGTGATACTGGTTGGATGAGATGAAGAACTAGCAATGTTGGAATCTAGCTTCAGGATGACTGAGTTACCAACAAAAGCATTTAAAAGTCAATGTGGCATTTGTAGGAAGGTATCTCATACATCTCTGCCTGGCAAGAAGGTGCAGTCTTATCTTTCTAATAGGACAGATATAGCAGACAGCTGCTGATCTTTCTGAAGCAGCAGGTATTTACTGCAACATCTCTGTCTTCATCCCTCCCAAATGAGATTAGAGTAATGTGATGTACATGGGGCTACAGTTTATATTTATCTGTAAGCTGCAAACAGCATAGAAAGTTGTCCTCTCTTAAAAAAGGAGAAGATTCTCATATTGAACCCATGAAAATTGCTTATGATCCTGTTCTGGTCAAAAGTGACTTCCAGATTAAAAATTAAGGTGTTGGTTTTAACGTACACATCAAAAAACCGCATGATCTGGGAACGTGTAGGAGTAGCTCTTTTTCCTGCATCATAGTTTTCATCAGAGAAAATGTGCAAATACTTGTTACAAAGCACACTTCCTATTTTCAAGTTGATAACTAAAAATCAAAACACTTAAGCACTCTTTTTTGTTATTATGCAATGTTTTAAGAAATTTCAAAAAAAAAAAAAAAAAACAGCCATCCCTGGTTCCCTTTAGTACTCTCAAAATTTCACTTGGAAAGTATAATTTCTGGCAACCTGTTCTTGTACTCTTTCACAGAATTCCTTTATAAGTAATACCTCTTAATACAAAGATTCTAAGAGCAACCATATTTGAAAATCTACCATTTCTAACTGAATTCTATCAAAATTCAAAACTGCTTTCAGTACAGAAATACCAGGTATGTCTTGATCACCCTTCATACTGGATTAGTAGGGGGTTCAGAGAGCTGCAAGGAGGCTCCTTGCTGAGCCACATACCATTCCAAAGAAGCCCGGTCTGTCCTCGGGTACGTGGAGCTCGGGGTAAACATTCTCCAAGAACCATTTGAAGTCCTTACATTTGAGCTTCTCTCGAAGGAGTCTCCTTTCTGTCACATCTCCATATGGTTCCTGAAAGAAAAAAACATTAAAAAMCAAAACAGAACAGACGCTCCCTTCTAAATTATGTATACACATTATTAGGGACCTTATGCTAAAGTGGGAAGTAGGATTTTTAACCAGGAACTATCCCTGCTTTTGGGTGTTGGATTTGATTTCATTATCCTTCCATTTGCTAAATGTTGACAAAAAAATATTAGAACAGGACATTAAAATTTTAAATACACTGGAAGACAGTCAGTCTGAGAAAACTCCAGAAACTCTGCAAGTAAGGATGTCCCTGAACACGGATTGCTGGAAACCGAGAAAGCATACTGGCAACATATTTGTTTCAGCTGGATAACTGAAAGTTTCAGAAGTAGTGAATGAATCTTAAAAATTTTAAATTATTCCACCATCAATTTGCAAATTACCTATAAAGACATTTTTGCATTTAACTGATGAAATTTGTAAAATCTGTCTTACAGTTTCCTTTGGCTTTATAGTTTTGGGGGAGGGGTTGGAGCAAAGCCAACCCTTATTATGAAATCTTAAATCTCCAGAGAAAAGCTTTCAGTGAAGACTTTTCCCTGTGTGTAGATTGGAGCAGAGTTCACCCCTCTTCAAGTCCATCTTCAAAATCTATTTCTCTATATTGACTAAGAACTTCAGACAGTCAAGCATGATCTGCTCTTTGCAATCCCCACATTCTTGCAAGTCATGTGACACACTGTTTTTCATCAAACCAAAAATATATTTGTATTTCTCAAAACTGAAAACACAAACCAGATGCAAAATGGAGGCATGGATGACTACTTCAAAAAAAAAAAAAAAAAAAAAAAAAAAAAGCAGGACATATTAGCTCTGAATTGAGTATCTGAGTTAGATGAAGTAGAAGGTTCTGAATTCAGCTTTTGAAACGAGCAGTGCATAGAATAAAATATTATGGAAACCAGAATGCACTGGTGGCAGCTTTGACACGTGCAAAAATGCAAGATCCTCAACTTAAATCCACTGTGTTACACACAAGCCAAGATACAAAAATTAGGATATTAACACACAAATATCCTTTAAAGACAGTTAAAGTTCCGTCATTACAGACATCAGCTGCCCAGAACTTTACAAGAAAAGCTATCAGGATTTATTGCTGTTTTCTCTTTGCATATGACACTGTCAGAATCAGCCCAGCATTGCCTGCAAACTTCCATCTTCACATACACCAAATACATCCTTCTCTCAAAGTCAGGCTCTAATAATAAAGCCTAGATGGCTTTTAAGATGTTAAAGTAGAACAACTATCACACATACATGGACTAGAATAATCCAATGTCCAGTTTAATCCAACAGAACACATGGTGGAAGCTAACCAAACTCAGTTCCTCAGTCTCCTCTAGCACTTCTTTTAAAAGCATAATGGTTTTCAAGAACATTTTGTCCATAGGCATTTCTATTGGGATAGGCCACTCAAACGCTTTAGAAACTCCCTCTCTGGTCTCTAAACTCTGAGCAGACATGGTCAGAGGTGGATGTCCAGCAGTCCAGGGCAAGGCACTTCCTGCCTTGCACAAAACCAGAAAGCAGGAATTCAGAAAACTTTCAGGTCAAAGAAGAGAAGGGTCTAGGGAGATTAAGCAACTTCAGAAGCAAGCAATAAAAGAGAATTTTTTTTTAAGCCTGAATTTTGGACTTTTGTGCCACAGATTCACAGAAGTCACTTTTAGTTGACTAAGACATTATGAGAATATTTCAAAGTTATTGTCTTCCAGTCTGCAGGCCACTCTCTAAAAATATATCTGAGCTATGAATTTGCACACTGCTCTACTGTACAGACCTATTCAAATATCACAGTATTCATCTCTTGCAAATTTCTGCAAACAAAGATCTTATATTTTCTTCCTCATTGTATTTAAAAATGTCAACAGAATTAAAGAACAGAACTGATACTTCAAATGTTCCATGAGGAACATTTTCATCCTACTTCATCCTACTTCCCAAGATTAATTTTTAATTCATTTAATCTTTGGAATCTTGATTTTGTATAAGTTTTTTTAAATCAAATATTGTGAAGCAGTAAATCAAACTTCGAAAAATCCATTTATCCTACATTAATACAACATTTTACCATTATCATAAGACTGGCAATCTTGCTGAAGATCATGACCAAGCCGGTTAGATAAAAGTGTACTGTTCACTGAACCTTATTGATTAACATTAACCATCTTTTCTGTTCTGTAATTCTTTATTGAGAGAATCCTGTATCAGCTGCTTCATTCTTCTTCTGCTAGGCACACATTTCAGGTTAAACAGCTCCTCGTTCCTTGGGCCACCTTGCTTAACCTTTTTTTTTTTCCCCAAGCATAAAACAAATTTATGTATAGGTAATTTTTAATTTATTGGGAAAATAGGAATTTCTGTCAGACTAGGAGAAGGCCAAATTTGTGTCAATATTAAAAAAGAAATAAAAGAAATAAACATAAAAAGTCATTCATTTTAAAAGTTAGCTGAATTATTAGTTATTTCTTTGAAAACAAACTCAATTCTAATTCTAAGTATGATGGACTTCAAACTCACCAGGCGAGCATGTGGGTTTCGATGGTAATAAAGTTCTTTATATTCATCCATCCATACTTCAGCTGCACGTACACTGTTTGCCAAAGCCTTGGACCGTGAGTACGGAGCTTGTTTGGGAAAAACATGACCTACGTGAGAGCAAGGGTGGATCTCAAGACTTCCTCCACACTGCCATATCTAAACAAAGAATTCACATTTCACATAGTTAATTCCAATCTTTGCAAGCAGAAGGATACAAGCAGGCTTTGCAAGGGTAATGCCTCCTCAGGAATATCACAGCATATTGTAAGTGACAGAATAATTTTGTTAGGGAGGGAAATAATTGCCTCATTCCATGAATAAACTGGACTAAATGGCCTCCTCATGACCTCAGAGCAAATGTTGGGAGCAACAACAAGATATCCCTATCTCTGGTTTTATCAGGTGTGCAATTATCCCTGTCTTAGCTTTACTTTCTCTGAAGGCATGATGAGAAATGGTCCACAATATTTCTGCAAGCTGAACGGTAGTCTACAATTCAAGATATATAGGTATTATTCACCAAAGAGCCATGTTTGTGGTCCAACAGCAACCACACCAATAGCCTCCTTAGAAAGAAAGTGATGACTGATTTCTTACCAGAAACTTGCTCTTTCTTTGCTTTCTTTGCCTATATTCTACTGGAAATCTGACTTGGCAAAACTTGCAACCTTGTCATATTATCAGAAAACCATTACTTGTGTTCGCATTTCTAGATGCATCATTTCAGAAGAGAGGTATGGGTACCTGGCCTGGTCATAAAATATTACCACCACTAACCTTTTTAATTGAAAAGCTGGAAAAGGAGCCCAAGACCCAACATATGAGAAGAAAAAGCACACAAAATAATTCTTTGACTGACACTTGGTGGTCCAATTTTAGCGAAAAAAACTCTCCTATCCAAACCAGGGCTAACACAGACTTTCTGTAGAAGTTTTTGCAAACTAGCATTCCCAGGAGCTAATTCTCCTCTTGGATCCAGCTGTGCACACCAGGCAACTCATCCTTCCTCTGTAAATGGAGGACCAGGGAAATTGTCTAAGATATGTTTAAAGGTGTGAGAGGTTTGCTCTTTAATGACCCTCTTGTATAACACATACATTTTTAATTACATGTATGTTGGGGCCCTTGCAGTGCTTCAGAACAATAATCTATATGAAGAATTATAAGGGTTACTCAAGGAGACTTAGAAGGTCACTAAAGGACGAGTGCGGTTAGGAGAATGCTTGAGCAAGCTCAAAAGAAGGAACTTGAAAGAAGAGACAGGATGTTGAGCTCCCAAAAGGTCACCAATCAGCGTAGAGTAAACACCGCGTGCTTCAAGGCGGCGCAACCAATCAGCGGAACGAAAGGACTGCATGCTCGGCGTGCTTTGCTTAGCTGTGCACTTAGAAACATATATAAGATGGGCAATTTGCCGAATAAAGTTGGAATTGAATCTGCATTCTGTGACTGCGTATGATTCTTTCCCTCTACTCCCGTGGACCGCGACACATGTATTTTTAATTACATGTCCATTACTAAAATGGACACAGCAGGAGCAAAAGCTGTGAGGCAGAAAAAAGAATTTCTGTCCTTAACAGTGACAACGGATCAGTGTTCCTCTCCTTGGGACTGCCAGGGATTCAGAAAGTCACCAGATATGAAACCTTTCAGCATGTACAAATGAATATTGTCTTCAGCCTGCTCTTTTTTAAATAATTATTTACGTATTTCTGTCAAATTTCTTAACTTCAATATCACTGAATGTTGTCTAAGTTCCACTGATTTGGTTTTAGATAATGATGACATACTGATGAATATATTTATGAGTGGCAAAATACTACGTGATAAAATTGTAGATACTCTTAAGCTTTATGATAAAATTGCACTCTAATACATATGTTTACTTTTAAAACAACTAGCTTTCTTAAAGGAGTAGGTAATTCATTACTCAACTACAGGGAACACTGGATAATCTTCATTTCTTTGATTTAAAATTTTAAGTTTTCTGGTTTTCACAGTAGGTTTCTCTGTTCTTTTTCTCTTCTGAAGAAACAGCATATTTTTTCTTTTGAATAGAAGAATGATTAAAGGAATCATTATTAATTCTTTCTCTAAATTCACAGTTCTATACTGTTGTTTTAAATGATTAGCTATGTTTTCAAATGTAAATTACACTACTGCCAAATTGAAAGCTGTTATGAAACCACTTATCCAATTTCGCTTTAAGATCTCCCTCACTGAGATTTGTTTCAGAATAATAGCTTTCTTATGTCATTATTTCTATACACAAGATTATATTTTTTAAAATTGAAATTTATCAGGCAAGATTTGTCAGTAAATATTGAGCTCTATTAAAATATATTAAGGTCTATCAATTTTCATATTTCTTCTATCACATAAAAGCTTTTTTTAAGTGATCATTACTGCTTTAATCAATCTGCTTTTAACAAGAAGATATGAGGACTAGACCATAAAGACCACTGAGGTGCAAATGTAGTCGAGCAAGAAGCACATTCTTCCATTCTTCTGTGATAAAGTCCCAGTTAACTGGAGTAAAACAGACTGACCAAGATCTCTGTTAAACTGCTGCAAAAAACAAATTCCTCAACTGCTGAACGTTCAATAGTTAAAATTCTGAATAGCTCTAAAAAATAATTGAAAGCTGCTAACCAGTGCTCATTATATTCTACTTCCTTCATTAAAACACAGTTTAAAGTTCTCTTCCCTTACTATTACAAAAAATAATAATTTTTAGCTAAATAATTCCTCAATAGATTTAGTTTATTTAACATGGAAAACATATTTTGACTTCTATATAAAATCACATTCAAATGAGTAACTAAAATAAAGCAAAAAGTGCAACACAGAAACCCAAACTGATTATGAAATGCTAAATAACTAACCCTGGGGAAGGTTCTCCCCTCAAACTAATTCCAGGTCCTGTAACAGCACATTAGATTTCATTTAGATTTTGCATGCTCACGTGCAGGCAAGTATGCTTCTTTACTAGGTCTGGCTAGCTCAAAGCTTGTCATTATAAAAGCGTATTTTTTTTCTTGAGTACAAAAAAACAAGGTGATTTTATTCAAGGTGAAAGCAAAAATAAAAATAAAGGGATGTATGTAGACTGCGAATATTTTTCATTTTTTCAGAGACAGATGCTTGCATTATAAAAAGCTATAATAAGAGCATAATGCTCCACTTGGAAACCCTGCACCTGCAAGAATCTTTGAACAATTGACTTAATTGATAGGTCAGTGAAAGGTAAACAAGAAAAGCAAGCCTTTTGTCAAGAAACTAAATTTCCTATATAAGCTCTACAGCCTCCAATCTAATATTTTAGTAAACTCCAAAAGGCAAAAGGGTGCTAACTCCTGAACTGCAGCAAACAAAGACTGGCTGGGGAAAACACTTTTTTTTTTTTTTTTGGCAATTCTTTCTGTTGTACTCTCATTTTCCCCATTTTGCACCTGTGCACCAAGGATAGTGCTTGAGCACCATCTGCTGGGAAGCAGAGAGGAAAGGTGCTCAAAAACATGTGCCCTCGGTTACATAAATCCCATCCAGAGTATTCTGACTGCAGGAGAAATTTCCAGATCCAGACAGGAAGAAACAATAAAAAAAAAAGAAAATGAAAAACCCCAAGCAGTTAGAGGTGCATCATCCAGGAGTGTGGACAAGGAAATTTCAAATAGAAGAAAGGAATTTTCAGTAAGTAATTCTGTCTCTTTGAATATGGGTATTTTCTCTCCTGCTGTGATGGTGAGGTAAAGGACAGACAGCAGAGGTATCAAGCAGCAATCCCCAGGAACAAACTTACATTACAGTGCCACTAGCAGGACCCACAGCAGAGAGGGGGAAAAAAGCGGCAAGTGGGTTACCCTCCCTTGACAGACAGCAGGCAGAAGATGAAAGGGCATCGTTTTGCAACCCTTAAAAGAGGCGTTTCAATGCTCGTTATCCACGAAGTGAATTTTTTTCTAAACAAATCCCAAATCAAGGCACATTGACCTGATGCTGCATTCAGTTTCTCTCAGTCATAACGCATTTAGCCAGAGCTTTGTCCTTGTTGTACCTTTTAAAACCACAGAGAATTTCTCCAGTTTAGAGTAATCAAAGTACAAGAAAGTGGAGGCCTGAGAACAAGTCTTTTCATATCACTGGAAGGGTAATGTTTTCAGAGACAAGAAGAGCAATGAATTAATTCACAGTGAGTTTCAAGTATCCCTACTCCTAATTTTCAGGTCTGGCAGTCTAGAAACCACAGAGACAACAGAATTAACAATGATTTATCCCTCTTGACCTTCTGCAGCGCTACAGGCAGCAAGAAGTACAGTAAAACAACATCCTTGCCTTCTGCTCCCTTCCACAAGAAATCTCACCACAGGAGGCATAAATACAAGGGGTTGAAAGTGTGCCACGGACCATTTGGCTCCAAGTGCCCAGACCCTGCTAGCTATGTCTGCAYGAGTAAAATTACTGTGCCCTGGTATATTTGCTGGCCCTTAGATCAGCTGCCATTGCACAGGCCAGCACGCAAAACTTTCTCCCCCCAATGCAAAAGCTCATTCCCGCTGCCATTTGCAGGCAGCTGGCCCTGAACACATCGCACAGGCCCATGCACTTCTCATTGAAGTGCCCCTCTGCTCTCCCTGCAAGCCACATTCCCCCGTCCTCAGCCTGGGCGCAACAGCCGGCACACCTGTAGCCACTGAAGACCTGCCCCGTGCCATCAGGCTGGTGCCCCCCTGCGGGCCTCTCCTCCTGCTGGGTACCTGCTATGGCCACGTGCTCTGCCAGCACCCCAGGATATTCTCTGCTGCTTGCCTCTTTCCACTTCTCCTTGTGCTCAAGCAGCCTTTGATGCTTTCTCAAGCCCACGGGAAGACTACCTTCTTTCTCAGCGCTGAAGTGGCAAAGCCACAGCTCGTTCACAGTTCTGCATTACCGGGGGTCAAAGACCTGGTTCTGTGAACCAGTAACATCAAAAAGGAGACTGCTGCCAAAGCCTGACAGAGGTCAACAGCAATGATGGCTCAGGTCTAAAGCAACAACAGACAGAGCAGGGCCAGTCCCTGTCACACAGCGGGGGTTTGGGCTTGCCCTACCAGCAAGCCTTGGCCTCCCCACAAAGTGTGACACATGAGGAGTGAAGAACTGCATGGAAAGAGGGTCACCTCTGAGGCTTTATAGCAGGAGCTGCTGCTGGCCTCCCAGCACCAGAGCATCACTTCTAATCTCAGAGGAGAAAAAGACTGCCATCTGGAGCCTTACTGCCCCCGACTCTGCGCTGGTTAGTGGGCAAGCATTTGGGTGTTATCAAATCTATGGCAGCCAGATCACAGTGGAGACTGCAGACGTTTCACCAAGCCGAAGTAAATCTTCTACCGTCCAGTTCTGCCAGCTGTAGTTGTTATTTCCAAGTTTGTTGCTTTGGGAGAGGTGAAAATCTGCTGTGAGGCAGAGAATATGGTGATAGTTTCAAAAGCAGTGTCAAGTCCACCTTGCAAACTCCTGGTCTGTCTGGGTGTACAACAGCAGCCGCAAACAAGTGCCTGCCGGAGCCTGTCTTGTTCAGCCCACATCCAACTGTTGCACCACATGGACATGGAAGGTGGTGTCTTGCTCTCTGGTGGAGCTTGTTGCTAAGCTCACAGTCTCCAGCCTCTGCTTAGCTGTATGCTGTATCATAGCTGAGGAAATAACAGGCGCAGAACTCAGGGCATGGACACTGCCACTGGTTCCCAAAAGCACATCCCTACCTCATCCCCATCATCCCTTCCAATTCCCTTAGTAAGTGAAAAAACAGTTTTCACTAGCCAGAGGTACACTGGGGCTGGATTCTGCCGCTGAGTTGCTTGGTGTGAGCAACAACACGGAAGCAGAGAAAAAGGGCTTTCCTCTCTGTCAACACATGGGATCCAGGCATTCGCCTTGGGTGCCAAGGAGAACTTTAGTGGTGAGCTGAAACTAAAGACCAGGCCCTCCCTATCCTGAGACGCACAGAGAAGGACTGAGCAGAGATGCTCTCCTTCAGACCCAGCACGTCTCAGTGTTCCCCAGCCAGCTGTACTAGCACTATGGTTCATGCTGCACAATCTCCTCTGCAAAACTCAACTTCTCTAGGTTAACCTTCATTTGGACTGTGACTGATGAAGGTCCCCCACACCGCACCCACGAGTAGGAAAGACTGCCTCTTCACAAGCAGTGACAAGCGTGACCATGTCATTGGGGCCTCAAGTACAAACCCTCCATCACGGACTGTGGCTCCATGAGAAGCCTCACAAAAGGAGGCATAAAAATCATTTCCATTGAGAGTTATTTCGTAGCTCCTGACACTGTGACTGAGCAATTATCCCAAAGAACCAGAAAAAGGAAACAAAACCCTGACAGTGGAAAGGAGGAGACCGTAGGAACATGCATATGAAAGCACACTACACCAGAACTGGAGCCAGCTGGGAGACTTCTGCTTCAGACTTGCAGACCTGGCAAAGGTGGGTGAGTTGCTTGGGAGCTGCAGCCGAGGCCAGCTGAATTCACTGGTTGCGACAAGTGGGCAGTGTGCTTGGACTTATGGGCCAGACGAATTTTCTGCTACGTGAGAAGGGAGTCACAACATCAGATCAAAGAGCTATCACAGCTCAGAATTGTCCCTCGAGCAAGAAACAACATTGCTTTTTTGTCTGTGGTGATTATCCTCCCTGCTCCTTTTCCTTCCTTATTCTTGTGCCCTCCTTGCTAGCCTTTCTGCCCTGCAGAGAGCAGGAGGCAGGACGAGAAGCAACGGGGACTCCAAGCTTCCCCGGTCAACTGCCACACATCTGAAGTGAGGCAGTCTGCTGAGGCTGCCTTCTTCAAGAGACTGGTTTTGTAATAGCAAAATACTACTTATCCTTGAATTCTGCTGTCACCTGGTAAAAAACAAAACAAAACCACCAACTCTCCCCTCCCACAACCCACTGACACAAAAATGCAAATACGACCATAAAACACATCTGATGACAAGCAGAAAAAGGGAAAATCAGGATACTAAGTTATGAACTCCCTGCAAGCCAAAAATGGCACTACAGGGTATCTTCGAACCACCACCAGATTCCTTTGGCAAGCTAAGGGTGACACGGGACAGACCATAAGCAGATAGTGTTCAGCAGGAATAAGCAGCAGCACCGGTAACAGCAGAGTTGAGGACAAGACCTTTTTGCTTATCAGTCTGAGTTGTCTCATATCTTCTCTCTCCTCCTCTACCATAAATCCTTTTCATTCCAGCACAACTATCTACCTGTTTCACATCTGAGCCTAGGCTCACCTTGCAGTTGGGTACTACTTCACAGTTCCTGGAGGTTTTTCCACCACCTTTTTTAATTTTTATACAAACCTTTCCTGACAGAAAAAAACCTTAAAGTAGTACAGGTTGGCTTGTTCTACCCCACTGATAACTTCTATTACCTTCCTTCTTTTCACTCTGTCAACTGCTATAAGAGTTCCAGAGTTATATTAGCAGAATTATAAACATTTCTTTCCAACTATCCCCTCCAAGTCAAAAAATGTAAACTTCAAAAACAAACATCACACCACTGTTCTACATTTTTTACTGGCATTCACAACAAAGACACAGTCAAAAAAAAGTTTTAAAAAGGGCTATTTTGAAGGTAAACACAGACATATTAAAGTGTAAAGGCAATGAAGAGATTCATATACACATCTCCATGAATATTCTCTCCTTTATACTTGCTTATAGTAAAGCTATTTCATTAATTAAAAGGAGATGAAGAAACAAATAGGAATTTTCTTTTTATTCTCAGGAAAAAGAAAGTGTTTTCAAGGGAGCCACTTACCCTAAATGAGAATTCCAGATTTTCCCCGCCCCACACTTCCATTCCTGTGTCATATGAACCTAGATAATCAAAATAGTTCTTGCTCACAGCAAACAATCCGCCTGCCATGGTTGGAGACCTATAAAAGAGAAAAGTAATTCTGAATTAAATAAAAAGCCAAAAATATACACATGAACTAAAGAAACAATGTAATAGATCAAAAAAATGACCTATTTCATTTACCATTTTCTCAGTCCTTTTCTGGATACAAAGAAACAGTCAGCCACTAATCAGTTAAGTATTGTATTTTTTGGCCATTTAATTTAATTTTGTAGTAACAAAACTGTATCAGACAAGAGCTCCAGAATGTATTAAAATAACAAAGAAATCAGAGAAGTTAAGTATTGTATTAAGCTAATTTTGTGCAATTACAGTGTCTTTGTGACTGGCAATAAATGAAGACACTAGCCTTTTACCTTCAAGTAACAGAACATATGCTTTTTTGTGGCAGAGTTATTTTAGTCAGCTCTGAAATTGTATTCGCAGTTTCCTTATACATTTTACTTAAGTAGTAAGTAAACACGTTTGTGCTTTAGTGATTAATAACAACATTCCTGATCCTACTAACATCAGTTGGAAAAAACTCTCAGACATCAACTGAGCTGAATTCAGTAAATATGGTCCATAAAGAGAGTTTTTCTTTTTAAGAAAATCTGCCCATCCATCTGTATTTTTGTTTTAATTGTTGACCAGATTTGAAGAAAATCAGAGGTGAAAATCTGAACCACATCAAACAGGCATTTTGAAAGATCACAAGGCCCAAAATTGCCAGCACAGTTAAGGGATAGACTTTCAGCAGGGTAGTGTGTGCATGGATATACAAAATAGAATTTGTTCAGTTTTGCTCCTAATTGTTTGCAGTTTTGGAAAACTACCCTCTTTAAAGTGCCAAGGATATAATGCTGGATGGAACTAAATTCATCTGACACTTTATGAATTTTGCTAATGAAAACTACTAAGTGTTAAGTGTCATGACCAGTTATTCTTAATCTGTCCAAAATAATTTTAATAGTGATCTCTTTGAAGCAACTCTGTCTTGCACTGCCACATGTTGTTTCAAAGTATGGGAAGAGATGAGGTGAGACAGAGAAGAAAAAACTTCATGAACAGTCAAGCTCTTCCATCTCACTCTTCCCAAGCACAGCTGTCAGCTGTATCACTCTCCACTGAGCACTGCTGCTTTCCCCAGATAACCATAAAACTTGCCAAGCTCACGGTCCTCAGTTCACCTTGCAGCCTTATCTCTTAGCATTTTCTCCTTGGCAGTCCAAAGTCAATTCCTTCTTATGGAGGAGAAGAAAAGCACTATGTTTAAGTTAGAGGCTTTAAAAAAAAATTTTGTAATCTATTTCTAAAATTTTTGAGGATGTAGACTAACATATCCTGAGAAGCACTAAATTACTGCCTCACTTTTCCCATTAGAAAACATATTACCTTCTCTCAGTTGAGGATAAATTCATTAATATTTGTGAAGTCCTGGATATTACCATGCTAAGCGACCTAGAAAAGACTGAGGAAAATGAACCATTCTGTATTTGTTTTAGGCTTTAAGATGACGAATTATAAATAAAGGCAAGGACTAATAAAATGGTGATGTTAAAAATACCAACAGCTGCTTCATTTCAGAGAACGCATTGCTGAACTACAGCAGCTTCCAAGTTAACAGTGAAGTAGACCCTCAGCTCCCAGGATCTTATCTACAGTGTCCATTTTCCAGATGCATTGTTTGTAGACTCACTTTACCTCTCCTAAAAATACATTATGGGCTGACAAATAATACCTACTGATTATATCTTGTCTTACAATAAAACAAAATTAAAACCCACTATGAAGACATCTCCATGAGCTCCCAAGAGAAACTGGGGTGGGCAGAGCTGTATCACTTCATCCCAAAC
Organism: Apteryx rowi; assembly: GCF_003343035.1. NCBI lineage: Eukaryota > Metazoa > Chordata > Aves > Apterygiformes > Apterygidae > Apteryx > Apteryx rowi. Next base: position 125,243 of record NW_020451123.1, on the reverse strand, counting down.
GAAGAACTGGCCAAACTGGTTTACTTTTGAAAATAAAGCAAGGAACCACCACGATGGCTACAGCCCAGATAAAGCTTTCAAAATTACTTCTTCYGTCTTATTGGTTTATGATTTTTTCTCTTTTTCATTGTTGATCATGACACTTTTTATACAATGTGGGCTTCATTGCTTTGCACAAAGATCATCCTTCAATATTAGTTGATCAGTTACAGTTTTCCTCATGCTAATAATCATCCATAGAAATTTGTGCTGTAGAAGTCAAGTGGTTACTTATGGAATAAGGATTTCACAGTAAAGACCACACAGGATTTTCAGCTTTTATAGCAAATTTTCTTCCAGTAACATGGTGACCAGGAGCTACTCTGAAAAAGGGGTACTAAACAAAATACGTAATTTCAATGTAAGTTATAAGCACTCATTTATTGAATATTTTTCAGCACCTGCAATTTCCAATTGAAGTCAAAAGCACCTACAACATTCACAGTTTAAAAATGAGATGCATAAAAATTCACCTGATCACATCAGTCTTAGACTTCCTTCGTTTTTGCTCTCTTTCAGGGGTTACATGCCAAGTGAAGACAAGTCTCCAGTCAAATCCGCCAATCTGTGGCTCCCCAGAGTTTCCCAAGTACTCAAATGTATTCCAGTCAATAACATCGATTACAGGGCAGACGACAGCTGTCTCCTCCTCTCCGATTCTAATTGGTTTGTAAAAGAAAAAAGTGACTTCTATTAGAACCACCTCTCAAAAACACGAAGCGACAAGAACAGGGAATCCTTACAAACACAAACATAAACTTTTGCTCCTTTTCAACTCCTGCTGCAACACAAGGAAAGGATGGCTACAAGAACAGCCAGCAAATTTTCGTGGAGGGTGCATCAGGAGGCTGCATCAGGATGGATCCAAATGTAGGCATCTGGCAAGCAGCATTCTTCTGGGACACTGGGAGGGAGGTAGGCCAGATGTCTTCAGACAACACATTCCCTCCTTCAGCATCTTGCTTGGCTGTATCAAGCACAACATTCTGAGCAAAAAGTTCTGTCTTGCTTTGTACAGGTGGCTGCCTTACAGATATTAAGAGAGAAGAGATGTGGACACTGATTTAAGTGGAATTCCAGGATCTCCTCAGAGGTGAAACTGCGGCATGTTTCAGTACGACTGTATCACTCTGCCAGGATGAAGAAGGCAGCTAGACTCTATGGGCCTTAAGGTCATGGTTGTTCTTACAAATGCAATCATCTCCAAAAAGTTACACTGAACACTACAACAGTAATTCGGAAAGATACCATGAACTTAAACCAAAAAAATCATATATAGTTCCCACATGGGAATTAAATCTCTGATAGTCAAACATACATGAATATACATGAAGGAGGCCTTAAGAAACTCTGATACCATGGGACATAAAAAGGACAAACAAGATAGCGCTGGGGAAGGACATGTATATAGCAGCGAGGCTGATCTAAAGATAATTATCAGTAGTAAGATCTTGATCAGTACTAAGAATACATCACAGCTGATGTCTACTTCTGTAAGGAGATAAACACCTTTTTCCCATTTCTCAATACCATGCAGGGGTTTCTGGATTCCTCTACAAAAGCATTTCTGCATTTGCACTTGCAAAAGTCTGTGGGATCCTTTGCCTTTGCCTCAGGTTCTGGAAAGGTTCTCAATACCAGGAGAGATCAAACTCAAGGCACACAAACACAACATCAGGCTTCTCTCCCGTAAATCACCAGTAATCTTCTTTACACTAGTCTTTGTCACTGAGCTAGCAGGAGAGACCTAAGTGGCTTGTCTGACTTTAAGATGCTGGAACTTGTTTTAGCCCTGCATCTTCTGATCTGCATATTCTAAACAAGCAGAAAAAATACGCATGTACTATTGCCAAACAAGGAAGAGGTCTGATGCATCTATCATTCAAGGGGGATTAGTCACTCACAGGATTATTAGGTTTAAAACGTGCAGGCTGAACAAGGGGCTCTGAAACAGTTAAGCTAAACTCACAGAAATTACAGCAGCTTGTAGTGGTAAATGCAGTAGAGAACAGAGGTGGTCCCAAAGCTACATCGTCCGAGCTCAGGAAGACTGGCTCAGGTACGAAATAGTCCCTTTTTTTTGCCACAGGGGAAACAGGACAACACAAAGAAGAACTATCAGAGGGACACAGCTGTTTTCTCCTACTGAAATCTGGTTTGGCAACGTGCACAGGAAGGCTTATAAAAATATTGCTATCTCTGGTCTCACCTGCACAATGCTTATATACAAAGCAATGATAATGATACACACAAAGGAAAAAATTCCTCAGTCAAACATAAAAATGCTTTGTTGTTTCTACAAAGGAAAAAGAGTAAAAAAAAAAGTATCTGACATACAATTTAATTTACAAAAGAAATCAGGTAAGTGAAAAGTCATCCCTTTTTCTGTAAGCTAAGATTTAACTAGATGGCACAAAGCATAGACAGTTTATGAACATGACTGTGCTTGCATTACAAACATTACATTCAATTGCTTCGATGCATCTGAGCTATGCCATGCAAACATGCCATTAGAGATGTACATCTGTATCAAGAAAAAGAAGGTCACAAATTCCAAGAGATTTCCTGAATAATTCATTACAGAAGGCAATTCAATACAAATTATCCAAACTCTTCRTTAAGACTGCCATCTAGTGGTTTGCAAAAACTGAAGAAATTACAGAATTTTCTCCACAGTTATTTGTTGTTTCTTCAGAAGACAAGCATTAAAAACATGTTTATTCTTTGATTTTTACTCCCTTTCTTTGCACTATCAATATTGTTCACAGTTAATCCACAATTACCTGAAATATACCTGATGTGAAATTTTGGAAACAAATTAAATATGACAATCGTAAGAAGAAAATAATTATTCCAGACAAATTTTCAAATGTACATCAGGAATTTGAGAGCACAAGTTCCATTAAGAATCAGGAAGATTCACACTCCTTGTTATGGTATGTGCTCTTGGCAATATCTCCCACAATTTGTACACATCGTTTTTTTCTAGACTTTCTCTGAAGTCCACAAGAGTTGGTGGGAAACTTTACATGATATGAATCAAACCATTAATCCTGAGGAATTTTTTATTATGTTTTAAAGAGCACTGGTTTTCTATATGCAATGTTTCTGAGGTCTGACTCAGACACTGTAACCACCTGCTCCTAGCCTCAGAGAGGGTTTAGATGTAAAGTGCCAGCGCAAGTGCCAAAGCAATGCAGCCTTGCGTAGGCATGCAGGAGCGACAGGATGCTGCAGCGGGGTGCCCCTGTTGTGCAGTCACCAATCACACATGAACTTTCCCTGCTGTAAACTGAGCATGGGTGAGGCTGCAAAAAGATCATAAATATCTGGAGCTTTAATGGCGATCTACTATCCTGTACTTTTTTATTAATGGAAGTTTTCTAACTTGCCCAATAGTTCTATGGGATAGATGAAAAACTACATAGCTATAAATTAAAGTATCCCAGGACAGATAGTGCACAAGTAATAGTCAGCGTAGACATAATGTTAATTCCTGTCTGTCCCATGATGCTTTGTATCAGAACCATTTTGGAAAGATGGATTAGCTGAAAACTTGGAAGACAGAGTTTATTGACTTCACTTCCCATCTGCTTCTGTCTATGCTGCCCCGCAATAGCAGATTTTTCAGGGCCCTCATCTTTCCAGACCTTCGTTTCATCCACTTCACAGGCTGACAGAGCAGCCACCTTTCCCAAGGTAGTTTCAAAGCTGGGGGAGGACTTCCCTTCCTGAAAACAATTTTTCACTTCTTTGAAGAGTAGCCTAGTCCTCAGACTCTTGTACTATGGAAGAAAACAGAAATCCACCTCCTGCTTTTTCACACTTCCACTCACTCTTCCACTGCCAGGAGAAAACACTCACACTGCCTCAGAGACCACCCACCGGTGACCTTTGGTAAGTGAAGAGTGTCTTTTCCACTGCAGAACACAGAACTGTGCCAAACAGTCTTTTTTCCCTCTGCTACAGAACAGAAAAACAGCACAGAAAAACTTTACCTTTCCAGAAGTGGTTCGAGCCAGCCTTCGTGGCATTCACAGTGGCAATCAAGGAAAGTCAGGATGTCCCCTTTTGCTACTGAAGCCCCCAGCAGCCGTGCTCTAACCAGTCCTTCTCTCTTATTCGCACGGATAAGGCGCACCTTGCGCAAGCCAGCCACATAGTTCTCCAAAGTCTCCTTTAAATGTTCTGTAACAAAAAAAATATATATAGTTCTGTAACGAACTGGTTTATGTCATACTACAGAATGCTCTTTGTTCATTAGCGTATTACTTAAAGCAGTGCCTTACAGATACCGGTATTTTGAATGCTGATTCTGCTATACTGTCTATAGAAAAGGACAAGGAAAAAGCACAGAATGTGGATGGACAAAATTCATGTTTACTTTTAAGAAATCAAATGTTTCATGTTTGTTTCTATAACCCATTTCCAAATTGTTAAAAGTGTTACATAAAAGTTTAATTCTTAACACAATTCACGTGTGGTGGAAGATGCTAGTATCATCTTGTGTCTCATAATTCAAATGAAAATAGATAACCAGGTAGCGCCTTATTATATTTGACACCAGTGCAACCTTGGAACAGTCAGAACTTGCTCAAATTAGGAAAGCTGAAATGCTTTGACCAGACTATAATTATCTATATATGCAAGCACTCATGTTGCAACACAGCCAGCATGCTTACCCATTCTAAACTAAGCCAAAACCAAAACTTCTAATTTTCACTGGCATGCTACAGAAAAGTCTATTTCCAATTAGATGCCTATGCTGTAAAATTGTAGGGTGCATGACCATAACAGTGTATCTTTTCCTCCTGTGGCTGACAAAACCCTCCATTATTTAGAATTATTATTCCTACCTTTGTCACTGTAATCATCCACAAGGACAACCTCTTCCAAAAGTATATCTGGAGATGTCTCAAGAACACTATGAACAGTTCGTAGCAGTGTTGACCAAGCCTCATTATAAAAAGCTATCACAACAGAGGTTTTCGGCAAGCTGTAATAATCATACTTCTTCTCTCTGCACCTGTAAGTTAAGGGACTACACTTAGCACAAGTGCAAAACCATTTGTAAATTTTCAGAAAACTATTCTCAAATGAAGAGTTCATATGGCTACTTACTACTTGTAAACAAGCATATGTAAAGGATCTTAAAGGAACTGTGTGTACATGGAAAGGTCATGCAAAGCATTCCAAAAGTTCACATGCCTCGGCAACATTATAACTAAAATTCTGCAACCTTCAGAAACATCTAAAAAGAAGAAAGACAGGAGGTATCCTGGGCTGGTTTATGTGCAATCTCTGCAGAAAATTACTCCAAGTAGAGGAACAAATAATGGACAAAATATGCCTTACAGATCAAAGAAAGGCAAAAAATGGAGAAATAAAAAAACTAAACAGGGTGAAAACAGTAGCGTGAACTACTGCTAACTTGTGTTTTGGAAAATAAGATAGAAGTGCTAGGCAGTAAAAATATAACTGTGAAGAAACAGCAACATATAAAGATTAAAAAACAGTAACAGAACTAAGGAATATGTACAACAAAGCATAATTTGGGAAAGACCACAGAAATGCCAAATAGAATAGTGAAATCCACAAAAACACAGACAGTCTTAAAAATACACAGTTTTGGCTCTGAGGAGAGCCAGCAGGTTTGTAAACCTTTGGATTAAACTCCAGAATGTATTTCCTAAAAAAATATATATGCAGTTCCCTAAATGAACATAAGGATGCCAAGAAACTTCCAGACAAGCCAAAAGCATACACTGTGAATTAAAGACTCTCCCAATCTAAAACAATTTTAAAATAATTATACTATTTATTACCTCCCCCCCCCTTTTCTTAAAGCAGTCTATATTAGCAGTTCTGTTACGCACCAACAGAAATGTTTTAGAGATTTCTTATGCCTCCAGCTTACTGCCTGGAAGATACCAGTGCTTAAGAGGCAGAAGGATAAACATTAGTTTCCGTATATTGCTAGATAAGAGCAGGTACCAAAGCAGGTAAGACATCCCTCCTATGAAAAGAGAATAGCAGTAAGTCCTCCAAAATCTACACTACCTGGAGCTGAAGAGGGAAACCAGAAGTTGACCAGAAGAGCATATGTGATAGCAAATTCTGTCAGTTCAATTTATGAGCAAAGAAATTCCTTAGAACACCCAGAAAATGACTTTAAAATAAAATATATTGGTTACCTGTTGCATATTGAGTATGTATTTATTGACCATTTAATGCTGCTGTAATTAGTAATAAAAAAAACCTCTTAGATTTCTTAAACAATTAGGCAACATTTCTTAAGATACGTGACAAGAAAAATGAAGTCCGAATTTGAATAAAGAATATTCCTAAAATAAGAATTCATATGAGAAAAAAAATGGTATTTGGGCAGAGAGCAAACATAAAAATGTTCCTCTCAAACATGAAATGAATGTTACACAATGACATACATTGTATATGATGTGTATACATACATATATGTACATGTGTATGTATGTATGTATACACACACACACAAATATAGACACACACTTATACCATGAAGTACAAAAATGCCCATCCCTCCAGGCTTTGACACATCCTGAGGCAAATCATGGCATTTACACAAGGAACTGCCTCAGACCAATGGGAAGTGACGGAAGTGATTTATTTTGCCAAATGTTCATGCATTAACACATGAAAAAGCAGTGACATTTTAATTAGTATTTTTTAAACAGAGCAACACAGGAAAACCCATTGGATGAATTCAGCTGTTAGGAATACTTATTTATTTTAATCTATTAAAAAATTATGCTCAATACTGCCAAGATAACATTATTCTTATATATCGCTGTCACTTGTACAGGTATTTTCAGTTCATTTCTTGAAGGAAACAGGATTCTTACCTCCGTATTTTAGGAAACTGAAGGGAAAAAGGAATAATTTAATAGGAGAAAACTTCCAGGAAAGCCTTCTCTGGAAAATACATCAAAAAGATTCAGAGTAATAATGTCATATTCCATTATTTAAAAAGGGAGAGGAAATCCAAAAGGTCTAAAGAGGCTTATAAACCTAATTATAGATTAAAGATTTCAATGGATTTGCCCAAAATTTACATGCTGGAGATAGGAAATGCAATTTGGCACAGAGTGAGGCAATCCCCGCCCTGCTGCTGATTCACTGTGCACTACTGCCTCCTTCACTGAGCATTACTTACATTGTAGAAGAAGGTCTGCCTCTTCTGGAACATACCAGAGTATGTATTTCCTAGATTTCTTAAGTTAAGAAAGAGGCCAAAACTAAAAAAAGGCATTTTATCAAGTGCAGCTATGCATTAGCTCAGTGGTGGAGTGCAGCATGTAAATGAAGAGAATTGACTCACCACGGCCAAGACTGCTGTCTGGCACATACGTTTGGGCACTGAATTATACTTGATACCCTTGGAGCCTGCTCGTATCTAACCTGCATTTTCCGTCAKATTACCAAGGCTTGCTATTTACCTCACAAAGAAAATACCTCTCACTTTACATATAAAAAAACAGAGCACAAACATAAACTTATATAATACATCATGCTTACCTTTTGGAAAAACTAATTGTCATGTACACACGAACTAAAAATTTTGAAACCTTTATTTAAAAAAAAATAAAATAAAGCTATTCTGATAATATGAAGATTTGCATGTTCATCTTGGAAATTATTTCCAAGACACATATTCTTTACTAGATTACTGCAAAATCATAACTGTCAGCAAGTCTCAAATACTGTTGCTAAAATTAAGACATATTTTTCCTCACCTTTTTGTATTGAAAGAAATTTCAGAGAGTTTTGCTCAATCTTAAAAAAATAATCCCATGTTACAAACCTAAAGCATTTAAACCTTGGGAAAGTAATAGCCTAAGAAAATTTATAAAAGGTAACAAATCTCTTTTGTAGTAGTGCTAATTTAAGAGGAAGTGCTGTAGTTTAATAATAAAGACATACGTATGAACACTAAGGATCCACATTTAACAAGAAATACAAGCTTAAAAAAAAATACAAGTATGAAACCTAACTTAAAGAGTAGTGGTCATAACTCAGCTTTTTCATTTCCCAACTTCCATGTACAATAGCAGTATCTTAGCAAAACATATATTCTGTATTCACCTTTGCAGACATCCAGATGTATTTTTATTCTCCCTGTGTCACCCAAGTATCCGAGCTTCTACTAGGTGAATCTTTTCACTCATACTCTGGATTGTTCAGAAAAACAAACGCATAACAGTTACAACATGTCATTAAAATGACAGGGAAGATATAAACTGGTAATACTAATCTAAAAATAAGTTTTACCGATACTGAGAATGTATATGTATACTGTCTATGTTGTAAGCTACTTTAAGTTTCTGACTAAGGTGCTCTTTAATGTCACCTTCAAGATGCCTAACACTGCCCTTTCGCAGGACAGGGGATTAGCTTAGGGCAGGACAAGACTAACTGCATCCCACATTAGCCCCTAAAAGCTAGGTATCCACTTTCAGCTAATCATCAAGACTCTCTATGTTCATAAAGGCAAATCTAGACGGAGATCCACCTCATCCTCTTAAAGACATTTATGTAGGATAGGCAAATAGACCTCGGCAGGCTCACACCTCCCTTGTCTATAAGACACCAGACACTTCACTGTTCCATGGAGAAAGTGAAAGGAACATAGCTACTCTTGGTTCCTAGTCTTGGTTCTCTGATACACCATCTTTGATAGTTATGATAACTAGATTCAATGCCTCACAAAAATGTAATGTAGACATAAGAAAATGAGATCCAGTTTTGAAGGGCTGCCAGTCACTGTGACATTTCCAAGCATGCAAAATAAATGACAAAGCACTGTCATTTCAAGTCTGATACATTCCTTCACTGCTATCATTTTCTTCTTCAGCTACAGGAACTTGACTTTACTTCCTTATATTTATAAATCTTAGTTTATATATAAATACAAGTTATACATAAGTTCTAAGGACTTGGATTTCACTGAAAAGCACTGAAGTGGGTAATGCTAAGTGATGGGGAATACCTTCTCAGCCACTGCTCTCTCACTGCTCCTGGTCTTGCAGCCACAGTACAAAATGCACAAGCAGAGTCCTTGTGCACGGCAGAGCTGCAGCCAGGGAAAAGGCAGCCGAGACTGCCCCCAAAACTTCCCAGGGAGTGGCTGGATCCATGGTCCTGGTCCAGCAGCAACCACAGCAATGTGACACGAGGCACAACACTGGTTCCTGAGCCAAAATGCAGTTATTGAGGCTGCACACCCTGCGCTGAATTTGCTAGTTGAACAGCCATTCCTCACTTCTCCCTCAGAAAGAGCAATCTATGGATAAAACCCAGTTGTGAGCCAAAAGCTACAGAGCCCTATTACATCAAAATCCAGGATACATAAATCAGACATTTTCAATGAAATTAAAGAACATGATAAAGCAGATTATGCTCATCTCCTCCAAACACCACCCAACTTTTTATGCTAACCATTTATATTTGCTCACACGAAAGTAACTTGAAATAACTGTCAGTACATACTGCATAAAAAAAGACTTATCTGACCATGGAACGCAAAGACCATGCCAGGTTTTGCACACCTACCTATCCCACACATAGCCACACATTACAGAAACAGGTGCTGAGGTTTATGCAAGGTGGGTCCTCATCTGATTAACATGGCAGAGAACAGCAAGGTGCTGTAACTGCTGAACAGCATTTTTTTTTTATTTTACTAATTTGAAAAAAGGGTATCATTTGCTCAATGTCTTCTATAGAACCTTATGATTCAATATATCTACACACAGTTTTTTTTTTTGAAGGAAGTAGCTTGAGCCAGGACAAGAAAAATACTTTGCAAAGTAATACAATAGCTGAAGAAAATTATTGTAACCATTACCAGTAGCAGGGTGTGGATGCACGTGGTTCTTAGAGATGATTGTGTATGGTAAAAGCACTGTTTAAAAAAAAAAAGGAAAAGAAAATAAATCATAATTTATGCTTTATTAGCAGGGATTTGGGAATTGCATCAGGTTAAAAATGAAACCAACCAAAACTAAACATTCATCTTTAAAGGTCAGAGGAAGCTGAGGCTCTCTACAAGTCCTTAAAAAATAATGTCAGAAAACAGTCTATTTCACGGATATAAGCTCTTCTGAAGAATGTCTGAGGGTTAAACAATGTGTAATAATGAAAAAAAAGACATTTTTACAGGAGACAGGAAACAGCATATCAAAAATGGTAAAATATCCTCAAAGCATCAAAGCCATTGTGGAAGCATTGCTGCAGTCTGTACTGCCAAAAAACCCAAGGCTGCTTTAAAAAAAAAAAAAAAAGTGCTGCAGAGGTTTTAATCCTCCACTTAACTCTATGAGGAAGGAACGAGACACAGACTGTTTTGCAGGTCGAAAGTCTGTTTATAACAGCAGAGAGATCTGGCACTAACAATAAAGTCATGAATAAAAGGCGTTATGCTTGATGTAGTTACTACTAATTGGTGTCCCCCAAAAAACTAGAAAACAAGCAAAAAAAAAAAAAGTGTCCACAGCATTATGAAGACATTAAAAGCATATAACAGTGTTTTATGCAAAATATTTGCTCATAAATAGAAAAGGGATGTAGCTTTTGGACTCTGAACAAATGCAAGACATGGGAATGCCTACATTAGACTACACCGTGGGTATGGATAATGCAATCAGTTTTGCATTTACATGGGAAGAACCCACTGACAAGTTTATACAAACTTCAGCAGAAAAGCACTCCAGAGAGTTTGCATTTACTGTACAGATGGTAAAAAGTCACTTCAGTTAATTTAGCTTAGATAACAGATAAAAGCAGAGCTTATCGATGCAGTCAGTCTCAGTGTACTGGAGAGGAAACACAAGGCTGCTGCGCCATTTGTGGTAACATTACATCAGGTCACAACCTTACACAGCTTACAGGGGCAGTTTGCACACCAAAATGAGATACTGTGATTTTTGGAGTAGAAGGTGGAGTAGAATCTTGTTGAGAGGACTATTCTGGGAATTTACTAACAAAATATGACCAGATGAGTATATTATACAGTTTTGTGTTTACCATGTGGAAAAAAACAAAACAAAACATGGCACCAAGGAAGGCTGTAAGAGGATCCCATTCAAACCAGGGAACAGATGGAAAAAATTTTCACAACCTGAAAAGATGTTAGCACAAGATTATTGCTCTAAACTCAAAGACAACATCCCAAAATAGAATATGATACTACAGGCATAAGTGATGATGGTGATACAGAAATTATATATATTAAAAAAWAWATATATATATATATACATATATAAAATTAAACAAGATCTCACTTCGAAACCCAGAAAATGATATAGAATTAAAGAACCTCTAAAACTTCTTCTCCAGCTACTAATTACTATGCAGACCCACACTAATTTTTTCAGGTTTTTCATGGCTACTCAAAACCATTTGCTAGGTAAAGTAAGACAGAAAAGACAGAAAAGACTAACCAATCCAGCAGTGAAGAGCAGTGGGAGCAGTGAAATGAGGCCTAAGGCCCGATTCAGGCTTCTACTGTGAAAGAGAGCATAAAATTATGAATGCATGAAAATACTGAGTGAGCATAAAGGTGCCTGTCTCTGCCTTGTTCTTCATGTAACAAGAGACGGCCAAAAGGCTAGTGTGATTTTACAGAAACTACCCCTGAAATAAATGCACAATGCATCCCTGTTGTGAGAAACATCACCCCAAAAAATGGTAGAAAGTCTAAAAGCAGGTACAATGCTTGTAAGCAGGATTTTTTTCTTACAGTTCGGTAATGGAGATACACAATTCTAGCCATGATTAATACTAAGAAGTTTCTGTCTGTGATGAAACACAATATTACACCAGTCGTTGACTTGAAGTCATGACAGTTGCAGGAAAGAGTAACTGTATGAGGAAAAACTTCTTTACTGTGAGGGTGACAGAGCACTGGAACAGATTGCCCAGAGAGGTTGTGGAGTCTCCTCTGGAGACATTCAAAACCTGCCTGGATGAGATCCTGTGCAACGTGCTCTAGGTGACCCTGCTTGAGCAGGTGGGTTGGACTTAGATGATCTCCAGAGGTCCCTTCCAACCTCAACCATTCTGTGTGATTCTGTGATTCTGTCTGAAGAAATCATAGAAGTCATCAAATACTCCAACTCTCTATTTCAACAGGAACAGGATCAGTTCTCGGAATAACATGGTTGTGTGTTTACAAAAGGACTAAAGGACTTCTGAACATTTATATCTCTAAGAATATATTACTAGGAGAAACATCTGAAATTGAAAAAATGTTATAATAAAGTAAATGACATCTATATGGAATTCATAGTCAAATGTAGTGAACACATTATTAACAACACATTATTTTGGGAATTAGTCTCAGTTAGACTATTATTCTCTCCCCCCACATTRTTACCAGACAACAGCAGACACTCCCATATCCTTCTTCTAGCTTTATTAGTGAAAAATTATTGCCACATTCCTGACCTGATAAGCAGATCCAGGTTGCACAACATGTAGCAGTGGGAAAATCTTTTGTCATCGGTTCTGATAAAGCAACATCCTATATCCATAAGCAGGTCACTAATGAATGTGTGAGGTTAAGAGCAGCAGTGGGGCCTCAGGGTGGTTGGGAAGCTGACTATCTTTCTCTCTTTTTCCTTTCCTCCTGTTTTCCTGCGATCTAAAATTTCAAGCCTCATCTCCACACACAGAGAAAAACATGCTGAATCAGACCAAAATCCCATAGTCTAGTATGCTGTCTCCAAGCACAGCATCTGTTAATATTTGATGAATCCTTGATGTTTTATAGTAGATGAACTTCCTTATACTTTACAGTAAGTGGATTTTTGGAAGAAGGAAGGGAAGGAATTTGTTCCATTCACTTCATGCATCAAACAGGTATTGTGGTGCCTCAGCAAGAGTTAATCAAAAGCCCCCAGTGGTTACTAGTGGTTGCCTGGGAAGACATATTAGAACAGGGCAAGATGTACAGATAGTCCCCCAGCACTCAACCCTTTTCTCAGCAATATTTAGTTCAAGGACTTCCTGAGCTCAGGGTGGTTCCTCACCCTGTATTTAGCCACTGTCAAAGGATTCCTCTTCCATTAACCCATTCAGTTTCCCTGAAGCCTACACAAACTCTGAATCCTTAGAAAGTCCTGCATCAAATACTTCTACAGCTTAACTACGCTTTACAAGAAGAACCGATCCTGATGTTGGTTTTGAACATGCAAAGCAGTAGTTTGATTCCCCAGAATTCCTCTTAGAAGAGAGAAAACAGTTGAGCCCTCTTCACCATCTCCATGCTTCTCATGATTTTACAGGGTTTGACCACATTACCCCCTTGGTGGCCTGTGTGTCTTCCAGGCTGAAGAGCCATTAATTACAGTCATTTCTTTATGGAAGTCATACCATGGGAACAGCACTAGGTCAACACAGATTTCTGTGGAACTTCACCAGTGGCCCTCCACTGTAAAAAAATAACTACTTCCTGGCTTTTAATCAGTTATTTAAAAATGCAAGGAATTTCCACCTTATTTCACAGCTGCTTAGGGAGCTCATCAAAAGCCTTTGGAAATCCTAACACACTACATCTTCCTTATCCATATATTTGTTATCTCCTTCAAAGAACTCCAACAGGTTTGTGAGACATGACATCCTTGACAAAAGCCATATTGACTCTTTCTCAGTAGACCACATCTATCTATATATTACTAATTCAGTGCCTTACTACAGTTTCTAAACAGCTTGCCTGGAACAGATCTGAGGCTTAGTTCTCTGATTCTCCATTTAAAACCTGATATATTTGTCACCTTCCAGTCTTCAGGTGCCAAAGTGGCTTCACGGCTCACATCTAAAAAATTAACTTTTGCATCATTTGCAGGGAGAGTTGAAGCCTCCCGTTACTATTTGTTTCCTACCATTGTAGTCTCTCCTTTCTCCCTAATGTGTGTGAGGAATCATGAATGGTCAAGCGTCACCAACCTTAGAATAAAGACTCTAAATTGTATTTTTCCTAGACTTGACATACAGCCTCTAATCTTACACTGAAGTCCCAAACAACAAATTTTCTATCAGTACAGGCTCGTTGATACCTTTTTCCGTAGTTTTTTTGACCTAGGTATCTTTGGGGAGCTTTTTTACACTTGCTCTGTGAGCTGGACAGATGCTGTATGTTTCTGCCACAATTTAGATTTAACTATGTGGAAAGGCATGAAGCACTTCAGTGCATCAGCAGATACTAAAGCAGTACAATGCAAACCTATTTTACGACAGTTACCTCTGAGATTATATTTACCCTGTCACCGACGCTTTGCAATACTTCTGGTTTGGATAGATTTTGTCATTTTAACATTTGCTGAAACATTCAGATATTCAAATCAGAAAAGGATGTGTTATTGTAACAAGATCCATCTGCCCACCTATATTAATTTCTTCTCAAGAATTTCTTTTTCCCCTCCCCCATGACATCCCCTGCTCCACAAACTATGATCTTCCTTTTCCTCCAACATCCTGTCTGAGAGAAATGGCAGGAGTCCAAAGAATTCAATAAAATAATTTAAATTCTTTCTGTAGAAATGCAACAAGAACAGTTCTTTCAGCCTGTGGTCTATGGACTGCTTCTAAGGGGAGAATAAAAGCTAACTGAGAAAAACAAGCCTATTGTCAGGTTTAAATTTACTATGAAGAGACCCTGCACTTCCACTGCAAATTTTTAAGAGTTCCCATAGGATTCATGTTTTAGATTCAGCACCTATACACTTGGGTGAACTACTGGACAACTCAAACTGGAATGAAGTGAACATATGGCAGAGACAGAGCCTTGTTTTTTCCACAGTTCTTTGCTACCATACAAACCTGTTGCAGTAAAATGAACAACTGGCTGAAGCTAAGCCCGAGTGAAACAGAGGGAAGGACTTTGAGGAGTTCATAGTAGCCATGGCACTCTCCCATTCGGCTGGAGACATATACCTGTAATTGGTCAACTCTACCCTTAGTTTAAGATTTTTCTTCTCACCAGCTGGCTGTTTGGTTAACAGTACAGCCCATCCTGAGAGGAATGACTGGACAAAGCAGAGTATTTGTATTAGGCCAGAACTGGTCGTACACTCAGACCTGCTGCACACCACAGCCACGATGACTCCAGTGAACTGCTGTCTGCCTGAACTAGAACCATCTCATCCAATAGCACCTAATCCTTATTTTAAAATTGCTGATGCCAGCATCCTTGGTCAATTGTCCCAGGAGCAGATTATCCAGAAASAGGTGAAGCCCCAGTTTAGAAGGTGGCTATGTACCTCTGGAGACATTTCTACATTATGTGAAAGCAGCACACTCTTGGTAAATCTGTATCTGAATACTCTTGCTGTCAAAACAATCTGCTTTATGCAGTGTGGCAGAAGATGTTTTACTCCAAGTACAGCACAAAGCTGAAGTTTAGGAAGCATAACATTTGTAAAGCTGGAGGTGATTTTAAAAGTATGCTGCCTAAATCTCCCTAATCAGCGATCAATACAGGAGACACCAGCAGGAGAAACACTGCAGGATGCCACTATTTATAAAGGCTGAAATAGTGGTGGTGCTAGTGGAGGAAATCAGCCTCTCCCAGGTACACAAACACACCCACCATCAACGCGTTTACTTTTCTGCCCTTCTAAAGGGCAGAAGCCAGATGAAATGGCACAGGTTTGACCCCGTGAGCAAATGCGGTGATCTTAAAGGTGGCAGACGGCCGGGCGCCGCTCCCGCGGGTCCAGGCCGGCCGCGCCAGAGCGCGCAGCGGGGCACTTGCGGCGGCAGGTGGGAACGGCGCGGCGCCGGGGTACTCACAGTGGGTGCCACCGCTCGGGTAGACGGCGGTGCAGCGAGATGCGGTCGCTCAGGTAGATGTTGATCTGGTGGCGGCGGATGCTCTCCTCCTGGCGGCGTAGCTCGGCTGGGCTCAGCTCCAGGCGCACGGCGCGGCCCAGCTCGCCCAGCGCCCCCGGCTCCGGGGCGGTCTTCTCGTACACGGGTCTCCGCAGCCACGCCGCGT